>NC_068355.1:35139420-35289420 GCF_020536995.1 Dreissena polymorpha | reverse complement strand
AGGTACAGTAACCTCATGATAGCATAAAAGTATTTGAAGTTTGAAAGCAATAGCCTTGATACTTAAGAAGTTAAGTGGATCGAAACACAAAATTTAACCATATATTCAAAGTTACTAAGTCAAAAAAGGGCCATAATTCCGCAAAAATGACATCCAGAGTTATGCAACTTGTCCTTTTACTGTACCCATATGATAGTTTGCGAGTGTTCCAAGTATGAAAGCAATATCTATGATACTTTAGGGGTAAAGTGGACCAAAACACAAAACTTAACCAAACTTTCAATTTTCTAAGTATAAAGGGCCCATAATTCCGTCCAAATGCCAGTCAGAGTAACATAACTTTGCCTGCACAGTCCCCTTATGATAGTTAATAAGTGTTGCAAGTATGAAAGCAATAGCTTTGATACTGTAGGAATAAAGTGGACCTTAACACAAAACTTAACCAAATTTTCAATTTTCTAAGTATAAAAAGGGCACATAATTCTGTCAAAATGCCAGTCAGAGTTACATTACTTTGCCTGCACAGTCCCCTTATGATAGTTAATAAGTGTTGCAAGTATGAAAGCAATAGCTTTGATACTTGAGGAATAAAATGGACCTAAACACAAAACTTAACCAAAATGTTCAATTTTCTAAGTATAAAAAGGGCACATAATTCAGTCAAAATGCACGCCAGAGTTATCTAACTTTGCCTGCCTAGTCCCCTCATGATAGTTAGTAAGTGTACCAAGTTTAAATGCAATAGCATTGATACTTTCTGAGAAACTTAACCGGACGCGGACGCCAAGGTGATGACAATAGCTCATAATTTTTTTTCAAAAAATAGATGAGCTAATAAATAAAAATCATCAAAATAAATTGCTACAAACCAACAATTGTTTGACATATAACAGAAACTCATGTATTACATACCAACGGACAGACACATTGACTAAGTGATTTGTGTGATGGGCACTATTGTTTTGTTTTATGCTTAATCTTTACTCGAGACAATGTGTCAATTTCCTAATAATGGGTAGATTTTGCATCATTCTGCAAGAAGCGTTTACTACTTATTGAGGCAGGAAGAAAGTGAAACAATTACATATAAATCCATTACAAACAAGATGTGTTTGTGAAACACAATGTCCCCCTATATGACGTTTGACCTTGACGGATGACCTTGACCGTAACCCTTCACCACTCAAAATGTGCAGCTCCATGAGATACACATGCATGCCAAATATAAAATTGCTAGCTTCAATATTGCAGAAGTTATATAACATGAGCAATTTTGACCCATATATTTTACCTAGAAGGATGACCTTGACCTTTCACCACTAAAAATATGCAGCTCCATGAGATACACATGCATGCCAAATATCAAGTTGATATCTTCAATATTGCAAAAGTATTCATAAAATAAGCGATTTGGGCCACGTATATTTGATCTCTGACCTTGAAGGATGACCTTGACCTTGACTTTTCACCACTCAAAATGTGCAGCTCCATGAGATACACATGCATGCCAAATATCAAGTTGCTATCTTCAATATTGCAAAAGTATTCATAAAATGAGCGATTTTGGCCACATATATTTGACCTCTGACCTTGAAGGATGACCTTGACCTTGACCTTTCACCACTCAAAATGTGCAGCTCCATGAGATACACATGCATGCTAAATATCAAGTTGCTATATTCAATATAGCAAAAGTTATTGCAAAATGTTAAAGTTGGCGCAAACCAACCAACCAACCAGCAGACCAACAGACAGGGCAAAAACAATATGTGCCCCACTACTATAGTGGGGGACATAAAAAACAATGAACAGGTTCTTATTTATCTTCTTTTTTGTTTTCTTTCTATTTTGTGTCGTTGATGTAATGAAGGCCAATAAATATATAATGTAGTTAAAGATGGCTCCCATTAAACGAGCATGGTCGTTTGATGGTTAAAAAATGCGGATGCATAACTATGGCTTAAACGGATGCGTAGTTGTTGTTATGCTATGTATCTATAGAGTATATAGAGATCATTTAACTGTGCAAACCCAATTATACTATCCGAATCTTGGCTTAATTGCACTGCTTTTAGATTAATATTCTTTATATGCGTTAAATAGAACTGTCGCAAAAATAGTGTATTCAATATACTGAAGCTGACAGTTTATATATATTTCAGTTTCAGTTATGTCATTGTATTTGTCGAATCTGACACGTAACGCAAATTGCTAGTGTCCTATTATCTTGGCGTAGGTATTGTACGTTATGTTTTGTAAAGATTTATCAAATTACATTGAATAGCACACGTAGGATGCAAAAAGCAGTCAGCTTGTTATTTGCTGTTCGGTTTGACTTACCGATTTGTTTTTGCAAATGCCCAAAAACTAGCGTAAATGTAATTACCCAACTATTGAAATAAACTTATCAACTCATATATTGTATAAGATTGCATCAATTTTTCTCATACATTCAAAAGGAAATATTGCATGTGGGTGCAATCATTTGCTCATAAAATGTCAAGTTTATAAGAATAACAAGGGCTGTTTGTAAAACATGCATGCCCCCCATATGGGCTGTCCGTTGTAGTGGCAGCCATTGTGTGAATACGTTTTTTGTCACTGTGACCTTGACCCTTGACCTAGTGACCTGCAAATTAATAGGGGTCATCTGCAAGTCATGATAAATGTACCTATGAAGTGTCATGATCCTAGGCAAAAGTGTTGTTGAGTTATCATCTGGAAACCATTTAACTATTTCGGGTCACTGTGACCTTGACCTTTGACCTAGTGACCTGAAAATCAATAGGGGTCATCTGCGAGTCATGATCAATCTACCCAGGAAGTTTCATGATCCTAGGCATAAGCGTTCTTGAGTTATCATCCGGAAACCATTTAACTATTTCAGGTCACAGTGACCTTGACGTTTGATATAGTGACCTGAAAATCAATAGTGGTCAACTGCGAGTCATGATCAATCTACCTATCAAGTTTCATGATCCTAGGCCTAAGCGTTCTTGAGTTATCATCCGGAAACCTTCTAGTGGACGGACCGACCGACATAAGCAAAACACCCTCTTCTTCGAAGGGGGGGGGGGGGGGGGCATAAAAAGCTTATGAAAATCAAGCAAGTCAGGGAATTTTTTTCACATGACTGTGAAAGTGAAATTTCCATGTGAAAATGATGTCAATTTTTTTCTGAAGTACTTTATTTAACCATTACATATAATAAACTGTTCTGCATATAATTTGCTATTTTGAAAGGAGATGACCAGGGTGACAGAGAAAAGGGATATACATTTGAGATCTGGTCAGGGCTCCATATAAGAGTGGTTATATTTAAAAATATTTAAAAACCACTTGACTAAGGTTCTTAATTCAACTAGTATGAACATTTGAACTATATCTTTTTATCACTAACAAATAATATTTGATGTAAAAATTTAATCTACCAATGTGACAGATACTACTTAACATATATTTGACTGTATTGAATGTAGGAACTAGCTAACATAACTATTAGAAAAAGAGATCAGGAGATAAAATATTCATTGCCTGAAGCACCAACCCTGGAGCTATGTTTATATATCTTTAAACACACTGATTAAAGAAGTAAAACAATACATTGATAAAACAGAGGGAAAATCATCCCCTCTAAACAATATGTTACATACGGACTCAAGAGCATTTATATAAGCCTTAGGCTTTCGATGCAATCAAGCTAAAATAAATAGGTTTAAACTAATATGATACATAATTATGTATCATATTTTTTATCTGGTACACAGCAGGATATTTAGGGGTGCGCGCTGCTGGAGAGATATGGGAGTGACTTATATTTTGGATTTCATTTATTTCACTGACATTCATCACTGAAGTTTTAGTATGATCTCATTTGATGTAGATGTACATGATTGTATCAAGCAACATATATTAAATTATTATCAATATTAATTCACTGTCATGATTTCAGTATCATTGAAATGATTTCAGTCTAGTATATCAGTATCATTCATATGCATCAATCATGTAAATATCAATAAGTACATTGTATACTAGATGCAAACATATTTGAAATAATACAGTTTGATATACTGTATACAATGTAACTACACATCCAAGCAGTGAGTCCATCAAACCATTGCAATCGAAACAGCTGGTGTGCCAAGGCACCGCAGAAAAGTCGAACGCCTTCTGACTTAGTGCATTTTACTATTTATAACTTCTACATTAGTTACAGATACATGTTTATATTTGTATGTGTTTGAAAAAATGTATAATCTTAAATGACATCTTCTGACCATGCATTTCCTAGATTACAAAATCAAGGCCCTGGTCTGACACATTGGTAACATTAACGTTAAACTGTTACCAGGCTTCTGAATTTAATTTTTATTGAACTATGCAAGGAAATCTTAATTGGGGTGTAGCATATCTGGATTAAGGTGTTTTTCAATGGTACATTTCCACTTTAGCTCTGTCACAAGAGTTCTGGTAAAGTCAAGTCACATATTTAAATCTAGGCCATGTCAAACTCAAAGTGTCAAAGGCAAATGAAAGATGCGTTCATTAATTTTTGTCCCATTGTTTACTTCTGCTGTATAAGGTTTTATATAATATAACTGATGACTATCATGTGAGAGAAAATTGACATTATCTTAGTATATTATGTTAAGCAGCCATTTAGATAACAAAGTTGGCTAGTTTTCAATGTCGCTTCTGGGGATCAAACCCCCAGCGCAACCTCCTGCAATCAAAGTCGACACTCTACCACTAGGCTTTTAGGAAGATTCTGAAATTGTTGGATCCCTCGAGAGCAACCATACCAAAAATTAAGTCAAATATTGCCAACTGGGCTTTAATGAGTCGGTTCTTGAGAGATAATTGAAGGTGCAACATGCTCTCACGCCCCATAGCATCGCCTTAAGTAATATTAAATTCTGACAACACGAAGTGCTGGAGTCATTGATCCCGAGGGACCAGAAAAAAGTGAGTTTAATTAGTATCCAATTAAACTATTTGTAATTGTCAGAAAACCGCTCTTAAGCAAACAGCTTTCAAGCAACTGCAGGCTGATCTGGATCCAAACTGGCCAAAATCGCCTTAATGTCTCTTTTACTGTGATACAGTTCATTTAACTTTAACATGATATCTACTTCTATAAATATGAGGTCGATATACATGGACTAAACGGTAGATTACGTCTAATTATTTGGACTAACATGATATCAAGTACTTAAATAGAAAGAAGAAAGAATACAAACCAGTAATTTGAGTAATTTGAGTTAAGAGTTTGTAATCACTGTTGAATTTCAGGACAACTTGGTGATCTGCAAATCCCATATGATATGTTGATATCGGGTATCATAGCCATTCAATAAGTCGTAAATTGCTCGAACAAAATTTATAAAGCAAAATGTGACTTAAATTAATAACTAAAAATACCAGTATCATCAGTATGCCAGTTTTGCCTTGTCAAGCTGTCAAGATCCAGAAAGTGCTTCATTCACATTGAATATAACCTTCAAATTCCATCCATTGTTGCATTAGCGTAATTTAGTGAATAAATAACTTATATATCCTAAATGACAGTTTCTATATAGCGAAACAAGCCGATTTATGCTGTAAGAAAGTTTTGACACGAGTGTCATCATTCTCTCATGGGCGCGGCAAGTGTTTTAGAAAGTGCTTCATTCTCATCGAATATACAGGGATTTCAACAGCTTTTATAAACCAGGAGTCAATGACCCCTGGACTGACATTTTGAGGAGTCAAATTGAAAAATGCTGGGGTCAATTTTGAAGCGCGTTGTGTTTTTGTCTGCATTATTCAATTTTTAGATAAAATATGCTATAAGAGCAACACAATATCTTAAAAAGTTATACTGCTTTATTAAATAACAATACCTTGATACATAACACAACATAATTATAATTTAATGGTACATTAAAATCTACTTCCTTATAACACATTTAAGTCATTTAACACATTAAAGTAATTTAAGATATGTACCGGAAGCACCTTTACATCACATATTTATAGTCATTATATTATCATCATCTCTATGATAGCTCTTCTAACAAAACACAATCTAAATGCATGGAACATCTATATCTATTACTGTTTATCCGAATACTATACATGTCCGAAATATGTACACTTAAGAATGCCTTACCTATAGTAGTTTTACTTTAATAATCAAATTTTTTCTTGTTGTTATCTGGTATAACAAACCTTATCAAATGTTTGTAAAATCCAGTTGATGCTTTCTCCATTATTGAATCACCATTACTTGCAATTTGAATCGCCAGCTTTGAATTGAACGCGGGTTGAATGTTACGTTCCATCCATTGTTGTCATTAGCGGAGATTTAGTGAATAAATAACTCATATATCCTAAATGACAGCTTCTAAATAGCGAAACAAGCCGATTTAGGCTGCAAGAAAGTTTTGTCGCAAGAGTCATCATTCTCTCATGGGCGCGGCCATCTTTGTATGTTGAAACACGAACGACAACTTTGCTAGGAGAATGTTATCAACGAAAATCAGCGAGGTCCAGGTATTCCGATTAGAAAAACTGCGCTATCTCAATCGGACTGGCTCGGTCTTTTACATAGCTTGCCATTGTGAAGAATTTTTTCATACTATGTTAACCTTGACTCGCTGCTGAAAGCAGCATCGTCAAAAATGACAAAATCGTTAGAAAATCGTGAGGACCACTGCTATTATCAGCAGCAGCAACAAAGTTAGCAACAGCAAAATAGTGCCTGTATAACAGCAACTATCATTATTGACGGCAGCACTTATCATCATCAGCAACAGCAGTCAGCAGCAACACAGGTAATGGCTTTGCCATAGGATCAGCACTAACAGTAAAAAAGCAGTAGTTAAATGACACCCCCTTAATTATAAAGTAACAACAAGACCCAGAAAAAGGAAAAAAAAGTGACCATTCCAAGAAACTTGATTTTTAACAATATACCAATTAATAAATTAATAAAGTTTGAAGCATGTCTTCCATCATAACTCACTCTATTGAGCTGAAACCATTACCTGTACCCTAATGGTCTTTTATGCAATCCCACCCTAGGTCTTCATGTAAGCTACTTACAAACAGAATTAAGGCACAATAATTCCATCCAAACTAAAGCTATCCAGTGCAAAGCCTTTTTTCAGGGTAGCTGTATACGCCAGCTTTTTACCTAAGCCTGACCTTTGTAAGCGACCAATCAATTTGAATTAAAAAATTTCCGCCAGTATAGGCCTGAAACTTTTCACAGTAGAAATCGTGCAATCTACAAACAGATTTCACATTAACATTAATATGTTATTTCATCGACTTTCTATTTTTGGGAATTATAGGGTATGAAAAGGGATACTACAGTTCGTTTAGCAACGATGTTAACTGCATATTCAGCATGAAACAATTGTATTTCTAATTATAAGGTTTCAGAGATAGAGCAGTTTCACACTCAATTCTCGACATCAATACAAAGTGTGTGCCCCTTAATATTTTAGAGGAATGTCAGCGCCAGAGCTTAAAGGCTGTGTTCTCATATTTGGTAATTACTATAATATTGCATTCTGTGTACTAATAAAGTTTTTATTATTTAACCCTTTACCACTTAGATACGTATTTTCATGCATTTGTAGTCTCTCAGAAAGTTAAATCTAATTAAAGACATTTCTTACTAGATTCAAGTTTTATAGGCTTCATTTCCATCCCTTAGATACTGATGAGCAGCAAACAGCATAAAACCTGAACAGACTGCGTTTTACCAGCTGTCTGTTCTGGTTTTATGCTGGTTGCAAAAGGCATTTTCACTTTGCCTCTGAATGGGAAAAGGTTAAGTATGTTTGTTCAGTAACCTGATATACAGTACAGGCACCGTGTACTTAAACAAACGCCACTCGCCACGGTGTTCATCTCACTGTGTTCATTTACCAATATGAAGCCCGCGATGTGTGTTCAGATCAAAGGTCACGGGGGCTGTTTGCCATAAGGCGAACACCGCGGACTCATAATATCTACCGCGGTGTTGCTTGTGTTGGCTAAAAATAAAATAATTGAACATAATCGTATTGTATTGATCCCTTTCATTTAATAGTGATAATGAATAATGTATTTCACACCCATGCCAATGACAGTGTTTTCTGTCTTTTTGAACGCTGTGTATAAAAGAAAACTGTGTTCGCAGCTAGCTGTAGGATACCCCACCTGGAGGAGTGATAATTGTGCGTTTGATTATGCAATTAAAAGTATGAAGCCATCGAGAACTCATAACTGATTGTAGTAATCGTATTATCCATAATCTCTGGATTCCCCGATACATATGTGTCAACTGTCTCAATCCCATACATGCAACTTCTCTCATCTTTATCCATTGCTCTATAATCTTATATGCCCGATTTCCATTTTTAAAAGCAAAATATGGGTGGGTAATATAGACGATAAGAGTGCTCAAGAATGTCAATAACACAAACGTTTGCAATTTTCGAAAGTATCAAATTAATTTCTGCACATGATTCTATTTAAAGATTTGATGAAATAAGTGCCCAATCAGGACAGTTGTATTCCAACATGCGTAAATCACCTGACACGGTTTGCACGCGTCGTGTACAGCTATTTTCGGTTACAACTTCTACATGAAATAAAAGAATTTCTTTGTCCTGATAAAAAGCGCGCGAAAATTGGCGTGGGTGTATTTATTTGTAAATAAAATTTTCGTAGCAGGTACAACATT
Organism: Dreissena polymorpha; assembly: GCF_020536995.1. Lineage (NCBI taxonomy): Eukaryota > Metazoa > Mollusca > Bivalvia > Myida > Dreissenidae > Dreissena > Dreissena polymorpha. The sequence continues at coordinate 35,280,698 of NC_068355.1, read as the reverse complement.
GAGATGATTTAATTTCCATTTAAAGTTTCATTGTGAATTTCAACTAAACTACCGGGGTATCTCGCAAATTATTTGGCATTGACACGATGTATCGTTACCGTTACGCTGTTTCAATTTCTTGATTATTGAAACAATTATTGTATTTTATACTGACAGCACACAGATCTGTAACATACTGATGCAGTACGTAAATTCGGACAGTACTTTAAGTCGGACACAAGTAAATAAATGATTTAATAATCACTTGATTTCTTTGAAACTCAATATCTGTTGTTACAAAGCACAATTGCATTGATTAACACCAGAAGAATTAATATGATTAATCATCTAAACACTTTATTTATGTTTCCGACTTAACGTACTGTCCAAATTCAAGTACGCATACATGTGCACATACATGTAATACCTACATGTGGTATATGATTTTCTTTTGTACATGTTCATTTAACGATAGCGTGCAATCGCTGCGTTAACGGGTGTTTGCCGAACACCACGGTCAGTAGCGTGTCTGTCCCCCTCGAAATGTCACCCATCTTGAAAAGTGAACACCGCGGACAGGCGTTTTTGTTTAAATACACGGTGCCTATACTGTACTCTTTGACAAAAATATTTAAAATTGTTTTCGAAATTGACTGTTAAACACGTAAATGTTTAAAGCTTTAAACAAGCCGTCGTTCCAGTAGTGGAACTGTTATCTCACTTTAATGAATTGCATTCCAACATGCAAGGTATCATGTACAAGGTCAGTTTGCGGTCATTTACAGAAATCGTTATATAAACGCTATCGCGTAAATTATGTGCACTTCAAGTTTATTTTGATCAGAAAGATACTAAATAAAGATAATCAGTGATTTTAGTATGGTATGTCAATCATAGATTTTTAATGTGTTTTCAACAATTGCATGATAAGGACCAATTTTGATTTATTTAATTAGAAATATTTATCCATTTAGACCAATTTATTAAGCATGAGCACGATGATTCACGATAGTATCAATAATGGAATAAAATAAAATTCAAGTGTTGCCAGCTGACCTATAAGCTTTCATTTATTTTCATGCTTCTTGTGTTTTTCTATTCTGCCAATGTAGATTTTTGAGTACTAATATCTAAGAAAGCCAAATAAGCCAAGCAATCTGGTGCAACACCCCGTAATTGATTTGCGTGTGATGCAGCTAAGAACTGCGCAGAAAGGCATTTGCTATTTTTGATCCCATAGATATAACTTTTGATTGTTCATAAACACCGACCACAATCATTACCGTATATCTTTTTTAAAGATATTTATTTTTATTTTAGTAATGGTGAACTTCACCACACTGTCTCCAAATTTTATGCAATCCTTCACTATACCAGTATGTGACCTTACCTTAACACAAAAATTCAGCAGAATATTTTCATCCTATCTAAAGTTATTGAGTGCAACCCTGCCCTTGACCAAAGGGGCCCAAAAGAAAACCTCATAAACAAGAGGGCCAAGATGGCCCTAGTTCGCTAACCTGAGAGGAGTCGTTCATTCAATCTTTACCAAACGTCAAACTTGACCTAGATCCAGGACAAACATCCTGGTCAAGTTTCATCATTATTGAACCAAAACTCTGGCATATGGAGTGTTTTTGTTTTTGTAAGATTTGACCTGGTGACCTATATTTTGAGTTGACCCTCCCCCCCCTTACCAAACATCAAACTATGCTTACAAAAATAAATATTATGACCAAGATTCATAAAATAAGAAACAAAATTGTGACCTCTAGAGTGTTTACAAGGATTTTGTATAATATAATGAAAATTTTGACAATCTAAGGGCAATAATTATGGCATTAATTATGTGATATATATAAAACCAATCTGTGTACCAAGTTTCATGATGATTGGGCAAAAAATGTGATTTCTAGAGTGTTCACAAGCTTTTTTACTATATATATAGAGAAAAATGCCCCGCCCACTGGCAGCCATGTTTTTTCACCGAGCTGGACCATTTTTGAACTCGTCCGAGATATCAATAAAACCAATGTTTTGACCAACTTTCATGATGATTGGGCAAAAATTGTGACTTCTAGAGTGTTTACAAGGTTTCTCTATAGCCAAATAAGGAAAACTGCCCCCCCCCCCACCAGGCAGCCATGTTATTCAACTGACCAGAACCATTTTCGAACTCAACTCTCATATCAAGGAAACAAATGTTCTGACCAAATTTCATGAAAGTTGGGCCAAAAATTTGACTTCTAGAGTGTTCACATGTTTTCACTATATACATATAGAGAAAAATGCCCCGCCCACTGGCGGCCATGTTTTTTCACTGATCTGGACCATTTTTGAACTCGTCCGAGATATCAATAAAACCAATGTTTTGACCAACTTTCATGATGATTCGGCAAAAATTGTGACTTCTAGAGTGTTTACAAGGTTTCTCTATAGCCAAATAAGGAAAACTGACCCCCCCCCCCACCCGGCAGCCATGTTATTCAACTGACCAGAACCATTTTCGAACTCAACTCTCATATCAAGGAAACAAATGTTCTGACCAAATTTCATGAAAGTTGGGCCAAAAATGTGACTTCTAGAGTGTTCACATGTTTTCACTATATACATATAGAGAAAAATGCCCCGACCACTGGCGGCCATGTTTTTTCACTGATCTGGACCATTTTTGAACTCGTCCCAGATATCAATAAAACCAATGTTTTGACCAACTTTCATGATGATTGGGCAAACATTGTGACTTCTAGAGTGTTTACAAGGTTTCTCTATAGCCAAATAAGGAAAACTGACCCCCCCCCACCCGGCAGCCATGTTATTCAACTGACCGGAACCATTTTCGAACTCAACTCTCATGTCAAGGAAACAAATGTTCTGACCAAATTTCATGAAAATTGGGCCATAAATGTGACTTCTAGAGTGTTCACATGTTTTCACTATATACATATAGAGAAAAATGCCCCGCCCACTGGCGGCCATGTTTTTTCACTGATCTGGACCATTTTTGAACTCGTCCGAGATATCAATAAAACCAATGTTTTGACTAACTTTCATGATGATTGGGCAAAAATTGTGACTTCTAGAGTGTTTACAAGGTTTCTCTATAGCCAAATAAGGAAAACTGACCCCCCCCCCACCCGGCAGCCATGTTATTCAACTGACCAGAACCATTTTCGAACTCAACTCTCATATCAAGGAAACAAATGTTCTGACCAAATTTCATGAAAGTTGGGCCAAAAATGTGACTTCTAGAGTGTTCACATGTTTTCACTATATACATATAGAGAAAAATGCCCCGACCACTGGCGGCCATGTTTTTTCACTGATCTGGACCATTTTTGAACTCGTCCCAGATATCAATAAAACCAATGTTTTGACCAACTTTCATGATGATTGGGCAAACATTGTGACTTCTAGAGTGTTTACAAGGTTTCTCTATAGCCAAATAAGGAAAACTGACCCCCCCCCACCCGGCAGCCATGTTATTCAACTGACCGGAACCATTTTCGAACTCAACTCTCATGTCAAGGAAACAAATGTTCTGACCAAATTTCATGAAAATTGGGCCATAAATGTGACTTCTAGAGTGTTCACAATTGTTTTCACTATATACATATTGAGAAAAATTCCCCGCCATGTTTTTTCACCGATCTGGACCATTTTCAAACTCGTCCGAGATATCAATAAAACCAATGTTTTGACCAACTTTCATGATGATTGGGCAAAAATTGTGACATCTAGAGTGTTTACAAGGTTTCTCTACAGCCAAATAAGGAAAACTGCCCCCCCCCCCCCCACGGCAGCCATGTTTTTCAACTGACCCGAACCATTTTCGAACTCAAATCTCATATCAAGGAAACAAATGTTCTGACCAAATTGCATGAAAATTGGGCCAAAAATGTGACTTCTAGAGAGTTCACATGTTTTCACTATATACATATAGAGAAAAATGCCCCGCCCACTGGCGGCCATGTTTTTTCACCGATCTGGACCATTTTCGAACTCGTCCGAGATATCAATAAAACCAATGTTTTGACCAACTTTCATGATGATTGGGCAAAAATTGTGACATCTAGAGTGTTTACAAGGTTTCTCTATAGCCAAATAAGGAAAACTGCCCCCCCCATGGCAGCCATGTTTTTCAACTGACCCGAACCATTTTCAAACTCAAATCTCATATCAAGGAGACAAATGTTCTGACTAAATTTCATGAAAATTGGGCCAAAAATGTGACTTCTAGAGTGTTCACATGTTTTCACTATACACATATAGAGAAAAATGCCCCGCCCACTGGCGGCCAAGTTTTTTCACCGATCTAGACCATTTTTAAACTCGTCCGAGATATCAATAAAACCAATGTTTTGACCAACTTTCATGATGATTTGGCAAAAATTGTGACTTCTAGAGTGTTTACAAGGTTTCTCTATAGCCAAATAAGGAAAACTGCCCCCCCCCCCCGGCAGCCATGTTATTCAACTGACCGGAACCATTTTCGAACTCAACTCTCATATCAAAGAAACAAATGTTCTGACCAAATTTCATGAAAATTGGGCCAAAAATGTGACTTCTAGAGAGTTCACATGTTTTCACTATATACATATAGAGAAAAATGCCCCGCCCACTGGCGGCTATGTTTTTTCACCGATCTGGACCATTTTTGAACTCGTCCGAGATATCAATAAAACCAATGTTTTGACCAACTTTCATGATGATTGGGCAAAAATTGTGACTTCTAGAGTGTTAACAAGGTTTCTCTAAAGCCAAATAAGGAAAACTGCCACCCCCCCCCCTGGCAGCCATGTTATTCAACTGACCGGAACCATTTTCAAACTCAACTCTCATATCAAGGAAACAAATGTTCTGACCACATTTCATGAAAATTGGGCCAAAAATGTGACTTCTAGAGTGTTCACATGTTTTCACTTTATACATATAGAGAAAAATGCCCCGCCCACTGGCGGCCATGTTTTTTCACCGATCTGGACCATTTTCGAACTCGTCCGAGATATCAATAAAACCAATGTTTTGACCATCTTTCATGATGATTGGGCAAAAATTGTGACTTCTAGAGTGTTTACAAGGTTTCTCTATAGCCAAATTAGGAAAACTGCCCCGCCCACTGGCGGCCATGTTTTTCAACGGACTGGAACCACTTGTGAACTCGACCAACGTATCATTAAGGCAAACATTTTGATAAAGTTAAATGAAGATTGGGCATGAAATGTGACTTCTACAGTGTTTACAAGGTTTTTCTTTTTTTTGACCTAGTGACCTAGTTTTTGACCCAGCATGACCCAGTTTCGAACTTGATCGAGATATCATTGGGACAAATCTTCTGACCAAGTTTCATGAAGATCGAACATGAAATGTGGCCTCTAGAGAGTTTACAAACCAAATGTGGACGACGGACGGACGGACAAAGACCGGTCACAAAAGCTCACCTGAGCAAAAAGAGTTGATGCGTGCAAACATATTTATGGACCTTTTTTGGTGACCTCAAATGAATTTCAACTTGTTTCTTACTTTACTGACATTTCTCTAAGTAACACAAGGGTATAATCATTTTAAAAAGCTTGTCAAAGTTATGAGTCCTAGTAAGTGATTGCTTTAAAAATAGCTGAACCAATGTGTAGTTTTATTTTAATATCTGTAGTAGACACAGATATAAAGTTGTTGCACGCAATTTCCGTACTTGTCTAAGAATGAAAGGGGAATACATCTGCTAAATTACAGGTCGGAGCTATTAGCCTTTGTCAGATCCCACAAATGATAATACAAAAGACATGCGCAAAGTTTCAAATTGAGGGTCAGAGTTTTATAAAAGAATTAGTAATCCATATAACATAGTGACCCTAAACACATGTTAAGTAATTAAAAACCTATAATTAAAACCTAAATCTAAAAACTATACTTTTGATACAATAATTGTTTGCCATTGATCAAAAATCAAAGCGAACATTTCAAAATCAATGCAGTGGCACCTGAAATCTTAACATTTATATTTCAGCCTTAAAGCTGGATATCTTTATCGGTTAACTAACAGCAGTTTATTACATAATGTTTAAACAATTTTAGCATTGGCAAATAAAATATTAATGACAAGAAAATGCCATTAGCAAAAATGACACTCGATATGAAAGCAATGTAAACAGCTTGTCAAAATAACAACCACACACACTGTTTGATCGATGTAAAATGGACAATTAATCCGACAGATACTTCATGTCAATGCTGTGTCATCTTTGGGATAGCTGCTATTGGGCACGTCCACCTTTCAATATTTATAGGTCTTAGTTTATCAACCTTGGGTGGTTCATACTTGTTAAATATATTTTCATTTTGAAAACAGGAATATGCACTTGACTATGTTTGCTTTTATATCATTATAAATTACGATAGCTTTTAATTTGTATTACTTGATTAACTATTCTTCAGATAATTTAAGCTATATTACTCAAAAGTTTGTTTGCTGTGGAGTTATTCCCTGGTGATGTTTGCATTTAAACATTTAAAATTTCGTCAAGAGTGTAATACGATAAGGTCACTAAACATTTCATCTTGTTCAAATAAATGCTCATATCTCTTGTATACCCTTTGAATTGATGTGTTTGAATTTAAGTTCCACATAAATACTGATTTTAAATAATCGATTTGATATATTTCACGTAAAGAATTATCGTTTGGAAAAATCAGTATCAATATCTTTCTCCCCTACTGCAAATTCTTCTAATCGTATGTCTTGTAAGTAAATTAGTAAATTTTAGACGAGCAATTGTAATATTAGAAGCAATTCTTTATTCCCTTCATAACTTACCATGTAAACCATTTCATAACACTATTGTCCAACCTCTATCTTCTACCATTACTTATAAATTGTATAATGCATATATAATGTAGGCTATGAGCTTGTATACGCTTTATCGCTGAATAAATGTTGTTGTTGTAGTATTCATGTTTTGTTTGTAACAATATTTGTATTATTTGAAAATAAAAACGGAAGATGATCAGAGAACATCAAGTCATTGACAATAACATTCTTCATAAACTGAACCATTTAATTGTTGTAACCACAACTATATATAACATACACCAATTATGTTAAAAAACTGTAATGTCCCACAACGTATATTTTCCTTATCTCCCAATGTGACTTGAAACACATGTTGCGTGAAAAAATTGCATTAGACTTACCGCATTATTTTATTACTTAACCTTTCAGGGCCCTCAATCTGTCAAATCCACGGCCGAAATTTGGCCGCATTCCCCCCCCCCCCTGAAAAGTATACTTTTCTCCCCTTTTGGGGGGAAAAATTCCCCCTAAAAAAAAAAAAAAAATTTTTTTTTTTTTTTTTATAGATAGATGTCTCATGATTTTTATGCCCCCCTTCGAAGAAGAGGGGGTATATTGCTTTGCTCATGTCGGTCGGTAGGTCGGTCGGTCCACCAGGTGGTTGTCAGACGATAACTCAAGAACGCTTGGGCCTAGGATCATGAAACTTAATAGGTACATTGATCATGACTTGCAGATGACCCCTATTGATTTTGAGGTCACTAGGTCAAAGGTCAAGGTCATGGTGACCCGAAATAGTAAAATGGTTTCCGGATGATAACTCAAGAACGCATATGCCTAGGATCATGAAACTTCATGGGTAGATTGATCATGACTCGCAGATGACCCCTATTGATTTTGAGGTCACTAGGTCAAAGGTCAAGGTCACGGTGACCCGAAATAGTAAAATGATTTTCGGATGATAACTCAAGAACGCATATGCCTAGGATCATGTAACTTCATAGGTAGATTGATCATGACTCGCAGATGACCCCTATTGATTTTGAGGTCACAAGGTCAAGGTCATGGTGACCCTAAATAGTAAAATGATTTTCGGATGATAACTCAAGAACGCTTTTGCCTAGGATCATGACACTTCATAGGTACATTGATCATGACTTGCAGATGACCCCTATTGATTTTCAGGTCACTAGGTCAAAGGTCAAGGTCACAGTGACAAAAGTCGTATTCACACAATGGCTGCCAGTACAACGGACAGCCCATATGGGGGGCATGCATGTTTTACAAACAGCCCTTGTTATATCTCAATTCTATTTTAATTTAATCTTGTCAAACATACTTAATTATGAAATAAGCAATGAATATAGTGCAAACATGTACAAATGTAATAATTAGAGAGTAAGTTAAAAATCCCCCAAAAAGGGAAACGCCGCGAAAATTCCCCCTGCTATGGGTAGCGACCCGCTTCCCCTAAAATGGATTGAGGGCCCTGCCTTTAGTAATACGACATGAGATTTTTTAATTATTGTTGCATACTGTTATTTTTCATCAAGGTATTCATCATATAAAATGTTATATATTGTTCATTAAAAGTACAACTATCTATGTCACTTTAAAAGAATACATAGCCTAAATGATAAATTTCATAATAAGACTGTATAGCTTTCGTTGGCTGTTACACATGCAAATATAAACATGTTTATTTTATGCTTTCCGGTGGTTTATAGAGAAATACCAGTGAAATAAAATTGGTATTACAGTGTTTTAAACAGTGAAAATTAACAGTGAAAAATATCGACTGTGAAATGACATCATTTTTTTCGACGAAATGGCATCATAAATCAAGCAAAATTATCCAGTTAAACTCTTTTACAATGTAAATAAACGGTAAAAAAGGCATACAATAAAAAGAAAATTTGTTGGAATCGATGATATATCAATTTTTATTCACTTGTTGTGATCATAAAAAATACATATTTTCACTCGTGGCTGTGCCACTCGTGAAAATATATTTTTTATGATCACTCGTGAAATAAAATCGATATTCCATCGATTCCAACAAATATCCTCTATTTACTGTCAGAAAGAGCTTCTTATTGATTTCTAATCAAACATAACATTTTGAATTCAACAATAGTAGTTTAATATTTAATATTCAATTTATTATAAACGAAGATACCTCAATTTTATCTCTAACATTGTTTCCTATTTTTAATTTAGTTAAAATATATGATACTTTACACATCCACTTTAAAATATATTAATAGTATGTATATTCATGTTTTTCTTAACTTCATTACTGTAGAGATATGATTAAAAAGGCATCGTTTCCTAATATTATTCGAAGTCTGCTTAAGTTATAAGCGGCGAAAAAAAGCGACTGGGTTTTTTTTCTTTAGAAGAAGTACAATTTATACAGGATCAAATGTACCGTGAGTTCATAAATACATTTGTATAATGTTATTTAGTGATTGTTGATGACTTGCATTTGTATGCACTTTGTTTTCGGCTTGATGAGCGTGAGTATAATGTTGTAATTAATAAACCCTGATATAACAATATAGCTCTATTAATGATAAGGGTACATAACTTCTAAAAAGTAAAACATACTGTATAAGAACATGAGATTGTTAATTGGTCACTGCTTTATATAAGCACGATGTTATCGTTGTCTAGACGCATACTAATATCATGCAGACACTAAAGGTCTACCAACAGACCAACTGACTGTCATGTGCAAAGACATTCTTCAAAGGGAAATATTTTAGGCAATTAACAGTTTTGATTTTAAAGTGTTCATGATTATGAATTTCAATACGAAGCAATTCAAGAATTTCTTTGTTAAACATACAATTTCACAACAATATCCCTTGCAAATCGCTCAAAAAGAAATATTATGTTGATAAGGATACAATTCTTATTGGAGTGGTTTACATACAGACAATTGGCGAATTTCCTTATTGAAAATATTTTATCTACTGTGAACTAAATGCAAAACATTGTATATCAAGGTTTGCAGTTATTTGAACAGCTCTATTTCACACAAAGGGATTTGCGGGAGAGGAAAATCTAATTTGCTAAGCTATTCAAAATCTTTTCACATGTATTGAATCGTTTTCAAACATCATTGAAACTTGTTGGGCCATAGAACCTATTTTCTTTCCTATAATGTTATTTGCATTTTTTATCAACTGAAAAGATTACAGTAGCTTAAAAAGGCATAAGGATAGTATTTCCCTCTAAATATAGACACTATTTAAGCAAGTATAGTACCTCTTTTCAAGCAGAAATGTATCCTTGAAAAATGTTTAATTGATGAAATTGTTGAGACAAGAGAACCAAGTATGCCCTTGACGACGCACATGTGTAACGGGGTGTGGCAAAATTTGTACCTCAGGTCAAATGTTTCATACAGTCTCCAAAGAGGACAAATATCATTGACCACACACCACATTGCAAAGCTGTGGACTTTGGTAGGGAATCTATTAATGATGTTGCATGTTATTTTTCCCAAGCCCTTTTTTACATGGCGCTGCGCCATGCCGCTGATCTGTTGCGCCACTTTGCCATTTTCAAAGACAAAATCCACCACGCGCCCTTATTGATAACATCTAAGTTGCCCATTCAAACTTCTTAGCCGGATAGTATCAGAGTATGGCCCTGAGGAAACGAAGATGAGGGCGGTTGTAAATTAGTCACATGTGAATAACCCATTGTCTATATCAATCGATAATTTCAGAGGCTTTGTGGCTTTGTTATCCCAAGTAAACTAATCGGTCTGTAAATGACACTGTCCTCCTAAAAATTATTATGCTCAATTAGCCTATATAAATCATTTGATACTTGCAGTGTTACCAATTTTTACCTTAACAACTTTGATCAAGACATACACAAGGTGACATACCAAATATAGGGACCAGAACATAACATTTTGTAAAGTTGTAGTTAATCATGAAACCACTGGAGCGCGGCCAGTTTTGACAGCAAGGGCATAGTTTTAACAAATTGTGTAGAGGACAATCAGACGCAAAATATAAAAGCTGGGCCTGGACAGGCCAAAATGCTTGCACACGTCTCTTTAATTGATGATTACCAGTGAATTTGATATACACAATTTCAGGTATGGATATCATATTGCAGTCATTACAACTAGCCCAAAGACTCCATTGAGTTGGCAGGTATGAAAGCAATTCAATCTATTTAAGATCTTTTAAATTGCCTGACACTTCACTTGCACAAACAGATTTGCAGAGCGGTTATATCTAATTAATATGCGTTGACATAAAGTAATTCACTGGTTTGGGTAATCTCATTTTTGAAGTTATTGAAGTTTGAATACAGAATAATTTTCAAAAGTCACGATTGAACCAGAGAACATTTTAAGGTATAAAATTTCCACTGTAAATATTTAAGTGTGTTATCAATTCAAATGATCAAATAAGCAATATGTTAATAGATCTGTTATTCAGCTTTTAAACATTGCTTTCACATTCCAACAAACCTAAGTAAAATTATTATACTCTATGGACATTTCTGTTCTGCAAAATTCTTTTAAAGCTATTGAGTTGGTCACAAGTGATACATTATCTTATGCAACTAAGTTTCTTAAGTTTATAATCATACTTCAAATATTAATAAACCATTAACTGCTACTGACATTCAATGATTGCGTTAACAAGTATTTATCCATGTTAATTTTTTTATATATTAAAATATATCTTGTGTGGCCTCCTAACAATGTACACAAATCAAGGACATAAATAACAAGCAAACTGGTTGAATTGATATCCCCACTAAATAAAGTTTGTTTATGGATGGGTTATAATCTCTTAAACAAGAGCATCGCCTAGAGGGAGCAGACCGCTCATCTATTTTTCTTTTTAAAGGTGAAGGGACCTATTTCAATACTTAAATCAACAAGAAACCGTCGGAGACGGGTGATGCTCCCCAATGTTTTTTTTGTCACAATATTGCATTATATATTCAGATAAAAGGAAACGTCTTGAGGGGCATAACTTTGGACAAAATAATACGATGGATGGTTTAGCAACTTAAAAATTTCAAAGGGCCATAACTCTCTAAATAAATCATCTAACCAGAACCCACAGATAACATGCGCATCTCCTCAAGGTAGTTAAGCTTCCCATAAAGCTTCATTGAATTCCAGTCAGTAGTTGGGGAGAAATAGCCCGGACAAGAATTGCACTATATGTACAGTTTATAGAAAATTTCAAAGGGCCATAACTCTGTGAAAAATCATCCGACCATTACTGGCTGATAATATGCACATCTCCTGTTGGTAGTGAAGCTTCCCATAAAGTTTCATTGAATTCCCGTAATAAGTTGCTGAGAAATCGCTCGGACAAGAATTGCACTATATGAACAATGGAAAATTTCAAAGGGCCATAACTCTGTGAAAAATCATCCGACAAGAACTGGCTGATAATATACACATCTCCTTTTGATAGTGAAGCTTCCCATAAAGTTTCATTGAACTCCGGTCATCAGTTGTTGAGAAATAGCCCGGACAAGAATTGCACTATATGTACAGTTAATGGAAAATTTCAAAGGGTTATAACTCTGTGAAAAATAATCCGACCATAATCGGCTTATAATATGCACATCTCCTGTTGGTAGTGAAGCTTCCCATAAAGTTTAATTGAATTCTGGTCATTAATTGCAGAGAAATACATGTAGCCCGGACAAAAATTGTGCACGGACGGACGGGCTCACGAATGATACATTGTGTGTCTAATAATTTGTGGGACTATCAAAATCGTATTGTGGGTCTTTTCATTTTTGTTTCTAACAAATGATACATTGTGTGTTTTTCAGACTTCTGTGTCTATATCACTGCGTGTCTTTTCACCCAAATAAATTGCGGGATCATATTATGTCAAATAAAGAGTTACAACTCCACTGGAAAACTATGTATTTAACACAAATACATGTACCAACATGACACATATATTAGAAATGTTTAATAAAAACATATCGTATCAAATAACTGTCACGAATGCCTACTTTTATAAATGTAAACTAATACAATCAAGTATTTGAAATCTATGCTAGTGCTCTTAAGAAACAATACAACACCTATTCTTTGAATGTAGAAAATTTCAACCATTGTAATCACTTTCCCCAAAACTTAAGCAAAAGGAATATTGACATAAATTTCCTTTATAATGTTCAAAAATATTATAAATGAAATGATCCGCATTGTGCATCAAATTGCGCTTAACCACAACTAACTGGATTCACACATTAAAAATGGCAACATTTTATAATGTAATTTCTTCTCTTTCTCACTTCAGCCATATAAAACCACATACCCGGTAAAGCATCACACACCAAGACCATGGTTACCCACCAATTCAACATACATTCAGGTACATTTACACAACATGACTTAAAACTACACATTTTTTATTTTTCAGAGGTGTATGTAAAGACATATAGTGGATATTTTGCATGCAAGATAAATGCTCAAAAGTAATGTGCATCATTGGTCTATTCAAAACAATGTTGCAAACCAGGAAATGACAAAATGCAGGCATACTGGACAAACTTTAATAGCATAAGATTAACAAAATGGTTGTGGGATGTCACTAATATGAACCTAATATCAATTATTGTGGGTCATCAAAGGAAGATATAATGAAATTGTTACTGAAAAAAAAATATGACCTTATTCTTAAACTAAAATATCCGTCTCTGTAGGAAGAGTGTAAAGATTAGTAAATATCAGATTTAACTATGTTTGCAAATGGATTTTACTGCAGTAGAACAAAATGGAACAAAATAAAACAATTAAAAACGAGGGCTGCCAGAAGACAGCGCTGGTCAACCTTTCTAAATACTTGTCACATATTTGCTCAGATCACATGTTAATTTTCAATATGTTCAAGTTATTACAGAGTATAATCTCAGATCACACTTACTTTTCAGTACATTGAAGTTTTGTAATTTAAGCTTTTGTAATGAAAAACTAACATTGACAAATACAAATAACATTTTCCCAAAGTTATTTGTGATTTATAAAAATTTGACCACAGCAAATGCTGTGGTGGTACAATAGCTCTCATTTTCTTTGAAAAGTTGAGCTAAACAACACCTAGGGAAAGTCAAACAAATATTGAAATTGAATGTCGTATTTCTTCTACAGACTCGGTATAAATCCTATTTACAACATGTTTAGACAGTTAATATGTATAAAATATATCTCCATTTACCTATACACACACATGACATGAACTTTAGAACTAGATGCCTGTCCAGCACAGTGTCAATGAAGCAAAGTTGGTATCCTGTTTGCACACAGACACAATTTATAATTAAAAAAAACTGACAAACCAACAAGAAATATTTGTTTAAAAAAAGTGTCAATGCATAAGGGAGATACAGACCGGACAAGGTGTATAATGCTAATTTTTGACCTTTGAACTCTTATATCGACTTGAGCAACTATATCTGAGGCAATCAGAAGCCTGTTTATGAAAACAACAAGCCAATGAACACAAGGCTTTCTAACAGACACATGCGCGTACACCCGCGTGTTGGACCATGTGGCTTTTTTGTGTAGTGGGACTGTCAAACTTGCAGAACCCATGCAACGGATTTATATTTGACGATATTTGAAGTGTGACCTTGACCTTTGAGCTAGAAACCTGGATCTTTCGTGATGCACACCGGCTCATGGTGTTTTAACAATTATGCAAAGTTATTTTTTAAAAAGTGTCAGTGCATAAGGGAAATACAGACAGGACAAGGTGTATAATGTTAATTTTTGACCTTTGAACTCTTATATCGACTTGAGCGACTATATCTGAGGCAATCAGAAGCCTGTTTATGAAAATGACGAGCCAATGAACACCAAGCTTTCTAATCGACGCATGTGCGTACACCCCGTGTTGGACATGTGGCTTTTTGTGTAGTGGGACTTTCAAACTCGCAGAACCCATACAACAGATTTATATTTGACAATATTTGAAGTGTGACCTTGACCTTTGAGCTTGAGACCTGGATCTTTCGTGTTGCACACCGGCTCATGGGGTTGAACAATTATGACAAGTTATTTTTAAACAAGAGTGCCAAACTGTCACAAGATACGCCCGTTCGAAGGTTTTGGACACCATGCTCAATGCTTGAAATGCACTAAGTGACCTCAAGACCTAGTTATTGACTTGGCATGACCCATATTTGAACTTGACCTAGATATCATTTAGATGTAACATCTGACTAAATTTGGTGAAGATCAGATGAAAACTACTTCAATTAGAGAGCGGACACCATGCTAAATGCTTTAAATGCACCATGTGACCTCGTTTTTGACCGGGCATGACCCATATTCGAACTTGACCTACATATCATCTAGACACAACTTGTAACAAAATTAGGTGAAGATCAGATGAAAACTACTTCAATTAGAGAGCGGACACCATGCTAAATGCTTGAAATGCACTAAGTAACCTCGTGACCTAGTTTTTGACCCGGCATGACCCATATTTAAACCGGACCTACATATCATATAGACACAACTTTTGACCAAATTTGGTGAAGATCGGGTGAAAACTACTTCATTTAGAGAGCGGACACCATGAAATCCTTGAAATGCACTAAGTGACCCCATGACCTAGTTTTTGACCCGGCATGACCCATATTCCAACTTGGCCTAGATATTGTCTAGACTCAACTTCTGAGCAAGTTTGGTGAAGATCGGATGAAAACTATTTGAATTAGAGTCAGGACAAAGTGGCGCCGTTGAAAATGCACTAATTGACCCTTTGACCTAGTTTTTGACCCGGCATGACCCATATTCGAACTTGGCCTAGATATCAACTAGATGCAACTGCTGACCAAGTTTGGTGAAGATCGGATGAATACAATTTGAAATAGAGTCCGGACAAAGTGGCCCCTTTGAAAATGCACTTATTGACCCTATGACCTAGTTTTTGACCCGGCATGACCCATATTCGAACTTGGCCTACATATCAACTAGATGCAACTGCTGACCAAGTTTGGTGAAGATCGGATGAATACAATTTGAATTAGAGTCCGGACAAAGTGATGCCTTCCGCCCGCCGCCCGCCGCCCGCCCGCCGCCAAGGGGTTTCACATAATACGTCCCGTATTTTATACGGGCGTATAAAAAGTGTCAATGCATAAGGGAGATACAGACCGGATAAGGTGTATAATGCTAATTTTTGACCTTTGAACTCTTATATCGACTTGAGCGACTATATCTGAGGCAATCAGAAGCCTGTTTAGGAAAACGACGAGCCAATGAACACCAGGCTTTCTAATCGCCGCATTAACGTACACCCGTGTGTTGGACATGTGGTTTTTTTTGTGTAGTGGGACTGTCAAACTCGCAGAACCCATACAACGGATCTATATTTGACGATATTTGAAGTGTGACCTTGACCTTTGAGCTAGAGACCTGGATCTTTCGTGTTGCACACCGGCTCATGGTGTTTAACAATTATGCCAAGTTATTTAAAAACAAAGTGTCAATGCATAAGGGCGATACATTCTGGACAAGCAATCCTGACCCAAAACCTAAACCAACGTATATACAGACACGCAAGTGCAATTGTGGCAACTATATCGAGCTTAATCCCAGCGGCATGACAAAAATTATTCCAATCATACTGGTAAACATTCCCATCAGAAAAAACTAATTGTCAGTGTTTTATTCAACTGCCTCGTCCTTTTAAAATATTACAAACCAGTAACTGTATAGCAAAAAAACATGCTTAGGGTGTGTGCAAATGTATTTTGAACTAACAATTTCAAACTAAAAATGTCTAGACAACTCTTACAAAGTTTCCTCAAGATTTGTCAAACTTGATATTATCTTGAAAAAAAATGGATCAAAAATGTGTCTTCAAGCATATTTACAATTATTTTTGTACATTTTTGCACACATTCTAGCTTTTGGACCCACATGGCCCAGATTCCATATTGGTCTTGCCAAAACATTTTCTTCAAGTTTGGACCATACATATGGCAGCTTAAGTTACATATTATAAGCAACTTTTGGAAAGGACACACAATCTCTTTTTTTTTAAATAACAAAAGTTGTAAATCTAAGAAAAACCACAGGAGAAAAAAGAATCTATTTGGAAAAATGTTTCTTCCTAAGTAGTAACAAATAGAGCTTGCTTCTAAAATTCATTTGTGACCTTATGTTCATAACATGTGTTTTAATTATATACCTTAAACTTTACTTAAATTATTTGTAAACTGAAAGCAGGTATATAAGAAAATAAATAAGGTACATTCCAAAAGCATCGATGAAGCAAAAAGGAAAATATTGTATCTAAGCTTTTGTATTAGCATTTTTAACGTTTGATAATATACCAGATTCTTTTTCACCTTTAGACATATACATAGTAAAGTTTCAATTCAACAAATAAAATGCACACACAAAAATTACCACTTGCATACAAACATCACCCATATTTGCCAAGTCACTGTTGCATGAACTTTTCAATGTCCCTCGAAGGTATTCTTATAATGTTCCATCCGAGTACCGGTAGTAAACAACATGTTTTTATTTTTTCTTATGATTCATTGCACTAATTTTCTTAATTATCTTGTCGTTTGACCTTTTCCATATTTGCCCAGTTTTCTTACGACTTTTCTGTTTGGCATCTTCAACCTGCTGTTTCCGCGGACAAATTCCACTTTTTAGATATTCACTAAAGTAAGTTTTTATTTCCTCCGTTTCTACCTCTGTGAATTTCTGACGTTTGCAGCCTTTTTGGGGGGGCTTCCTTTTTCTCTTTCCCTCAAATTCCTCTTCATCCCCATTTGATATAGTCTGGTCATCTTCGTCCATGCTTCTGAAAAAGTTACAAAGAATATTATTCAAATAGAAGCAAGCAACACTAATTCAAAACTTATTACAAAATGTATAGTCCTTATTTCTGACAACACACACTACAGTGGAGATAATTAAATCAAAAGGACACTGAGGATTCTGCTATTTTGGTCTTCTCAGATGAGCTTGTTCAGCATAAATTTCCAAAACATTACCAAAACGCAACCTATTGTCTTATAGACAAGATTCACATCAAATATCTAAGCCCTAGTTCTTGCTCTATCAGAAAATGAGTTTTCTCTATGCTCACAATGAGCATTTTGTAATCAGGTGCGCTGAAAAGTAGTACTGAGATCTTAGAAAGCCATTCGAAAAAGTAAGAAAAGTAAAAACACTGGAAAGCGCAACTCAGCTAAAAAACATTGATCTCCAATTGGGATATTAAAGTGCATTGTTTCAATTTTTTTTAATTTAACTTACCCATGGCCATCTGGGGCATCAAGACTTGTGTGCTCAGCATCGACTTCTGCTTGACATTCTGCTCTATTTTCATTACAACATGTCTCTGGACCAGGTGTTAAAATGTCTGAAAACATTTATCAACTGTTTACAATGTGTACTATTAACAGTAAATGCACCTACATATTTATTGGATTTTCATCAATTTCATAATCAAGCATCTGCCATGTACAATAAAACAACAGTCTACATTATAGCAGGGCCACTATGGGTTGAAAAGGGATATAGATATACAGCCTGCAAATTTAATAATTTGATTGGCTGATAAGGTAGGTCCAAACAATAATATAGATTTCAGCAAGAAACTCCGGGAAATGCCATTTTGTTTTAAGTCAGTCTAAATCTATTCTAGTATTAAATAAGAAAGTAAATGTGAAATGTTATACATACATGTAGATATTTAAATAACATCATTAATAAGTAAGTATTTGATATTGGCCCTGTTATTTGTCCTCGGGTCAGTCTTATTGGCCCTCTGCCTTGGGCGAATACGACTGCCCTCGGAAAAATAACAGTTGAGACCAATATCAAATCACTTAATCATCAACAAATAGTCAAAATCAGTGCTAAGAAAATGTATATATATATATTAGATATAAGACATTTATGAAAGAAAAATATACACATACATGCGTTGTCCTAGAAAAACATTAACATTTTGCATTTAACTGCTAAATCTGGTACTTACAAAACTTGTATTATTCAATCATTATATTAAATAGTTAAATGTGCTTTTAGTTTATAATTTTTATACCATTAGAACACTGAATCTAATTTAATTATAATTGATTAAAACAAGATCACCGCATAACGGGTGCCAACGCCCGGCTGCGGATGCAGTATTGAATAAATGAAAGCTTGTCAGATTTTAATTTTTTTGAAGGTCACAGTGACCTTGACCTTTGACCTTGTGACCCAAAAATGGGTGTGGCATGTAAAACTCAGCAAGGTGCATCTAAATATGAAGTTTTCAAGTTGAAGGTGGAAGCACTTTGATAATAGAGCAAATTGTCAAGGTTTTAGCACCAGGCGGACGGTAGACAGCAGAAGCCGAACAACGAGCTGGCTGTGACAATAACTCGGGTTTTCTCCGAAAACAGCAGAGCTAAAAATCATCAAAAATACCTTCAAAAGGAATGCGCCAAATTTCATCAAGGCTCTTTCCTACAAACTTTTCTGTAAGGTCCATGTCTTGCATCAGCAATACTTTGCTGATTTTGACTCTTTCAATGAAGCCAGACATTTGCCTGTAGTGGTCCAAGCGCACTCTCGTTGTATGACCCAGGTGGCTACACAGCCCTTGTAGCTTGTTTGGTTTCAAGTTTATCACCTGTAAATAATATTATGATCAGAAATTGCAATCATCAATCATTGTTTAATGAACTGCACTTTGGTTCTCATTACTTTTTGGGCTGATAAGAAGGCTTGTTATTGTGTAATTCATTTAATATGGGAAGGTGAAAAGTCATTCTGGCTTAAAAGAAAAGTTCCTGCATTCATAAGTCTAAGAAATTGTGTATTGTGCTTGAAAAAATTAAATAAACAAAAGATGTGTTTGTCAGAAACACAATGAACCCTATTGCGTCCCTTTGAGGCCATATATTTGACATTTGACCTGGAAGGATGACCTTGACCTTTCATCACTCAAAATATGCAGCTCTATGAGATACACATGCATGCCCATACATGCCATAATATTTCTGACCAATTCCGGGACATCGAGTTAAATTGTCCGGGACTTTTGCTGATTTTCCGGGACATGTATAAAATGTAGCGATATTTATAGACATATGCATTTTTGGTACGTGTTTTTTGTTTCGCATCGTTAATTGCAAAAGTTCGAAAGCCGATTCGAAATACACTTGATCTATTAACGTCAAATTAAACATTACTATTTCAGTTACTAGATACAAGCCATGTGTTTTCAGTGTAAGCGTTCTAAACATAGATGGTGACGTCACTGCGTTATTGTAATTAAGAGCGGTGTGTAACGCGTAGTTGTTGATACGCCTTTATTCATTTATAACATTTATATAATAAAAATACAACAATATAGTACCGTTAGATCGTCCACTTAAATCAATTCACAATAAAACAAATACAACAAAACAGTACCGGTAGATCGTTTTTTTACTCAACTTCTTTGTCGGATAAACATGCGAACATAAACTGCTTTTAATTTTTTACTCAGCGATGTTGGACTTCAGATGCGTGAACAACTATTCTTTGCCCTTACGCAGCGGGAAATAATGACGTAGTAGATTATAGTCAATTAACAACCACATTAAACAATGCCGCCTTTTCGGTTTGACCGGGAACGTGAGACAATCGATATGATAACAGGACCCCTGTTAATTGATCGATTTTGACACGTAGCGTAGTCTGCCTATTCGGGTAGGCATTGTCATGGAGACGCTGCAGATATACACAGATTCGAGGTGCAGTTAAGCCTAAGATAAGGTACATGTATATATGGATTTTGTAAATTCCGGGACATTTGACAGATTTCCGGGACAGCGGGACAAGTTCTTCATTTCCGGGACTGTCCCGGACAATCCGGGACGTATGGCATGTATGTGCATGCCATATATCAAGTTGCCATCTTCAATATTTAAAAAGATATGACCAAGGTTAAAGTTTCAACGACCCTTTGAAGCCATATATTTGATCAAGTTGTTATCTTCAATATTACAAGTTATTCATTATTGCAAAAGTTTAACCAAGGTTAAAGTTTTCAACAGAATGACAGACAGACAGGCGAAATACAATATACCCCAGATCCTTCGATCCGAGCATAATAATCCACTGTTAAATTTAAATGCGTTCCAAACCCACAAAGTACGAGATATAATCTTTACCTGGCTCAATGTTGCAGTTGTTTCCTAAGGTTCACCTCCTAACTGACTGTGTGTGATGTATCTTGACGTTCTGATGAGCAAACCTCTTGACTGGCTGTAGGGGATGTATCTTTATGTGCTGATGGCCAAACCTCTTGACTAGCTGTGGGTGATGTATCTTGACCTGCCGATGAGCAAACCTCTTGACTGGCTGTGGGTAATGTATCTTGACGTTCTGATGGCCAAACCTCTTGACTGACTGTGGGTGATGTTTCTTTACGTGCTGAAGACCGAACCTCTTGACTGGCTGTGGGTGATGAATCTTGACCTCCTGATGAGCACACCTCTTGACCAGCTGTGGGCGATGTATCTTGACCTGATGATGAGAACACCTATTTACTGGCTGTGGGTGATGTATCTTGACCTACATCCTGATTTGAAGGGATAAAATCATTAACAAAAAATAATAAAATGCCAGCATTTCGGTCAATGATGTGCAGACTTATGAATTATAAAATCAAAAAGGTGAAAATAATTACATACACAAACATTATGTGTATAGGTAAAGCCAAAATTGTTAATATGTTTGTACACACATTTTGAATTGAAATCAAAGAAAAATGAATAGTTTAAAAACGTGTTACTTTGCAGTAAATGTTGTGGATTTTCCATTTAGTTTAGTCAGTTTGTAAAACTGAACATATTTAAAAGGCAAGTAACAGAAATATTAATGTATCAACAAAAGTTTATGTTTTTATACCTTTAAGAACCCCTCCTTCAGTGCAAACTCTCCATCATTTAAGAAGGCCTCCAAGTTCTTTGGTTGTTTCTGTAAAGCCACTGAAATGAATTTGTTTTTATATTTGATTATATGACTTTTTGTGTCATTAATAGGCATGATTTGTGTATATGAACTACATCACTAGTGCATTTTTTATCCCTATTGCTAATGTGTCTTTAATAACAATCTAGCAACTGTCATGTCCATAACTTGTGTGACTATAATGTCCAAAATTTATGTGACTTAACTGTCCATAACCTTAGTGACTGCCAAGTCCATAAATTGTGAGACTTTAATGTCAATAATCTAAGTAACTGTCATGTCAATAACTTGTGTGACTGTCATGTCCGTAAGTTGTGTGACTTAATTGTCCATAACATAAGTGACTGTCATGTCCATAAATTGCGTGACTTTAATATTAATAATCTAATTAACTGGAATGTCCATAACTTGTGTGACTGTCATGTCCATAAGTTGTGTGACTTATTTGTCCATAACATAAGTGACTGTCATGTCCATAAATTGCGTGACTTTAATTTTTAAACTATGAAACTGTCATGTCCATAACTTGTGTGACTTTAATATGGTCTATTACTAAATAATAGACCTGTTTATTGTTGGGCCACTGCTGGGCTGGTTTTTCAGTTTTCTTATTGTTGGTGTTTTTTAACCGAAGTAGCTAATTTTACAGATTTAAAATTTCTTTCTCATTGTTATCTACACAAACAAAAGGTTGTAAATTTTCTCCTTTAATTATTTCTAATCTATTCTAGTAAAAGTTTATTAAATATGTAAAATAAAGTTAGAAGCCGGTAGTTAAAAGGTGTTTCTTAGCAATTCTTGTGATATTTATGATGGATGCTGAGTTTACGGGCTGTAGTTTACGGATTTCTGTACAGTGGTGGGGAAAAAGTGGATCGGTCACATGGCGTCTGATCTAAGCAATTGTAGTAAGAGCAAAATCAATTTCAAGCTTTATGAGAAAACGTAGTTGATATGCATTCGTGTATTCAGTGAAATAACCATGTTATACTTATTTTCTGAAAATAGGCTAATATCTCACTGGCAGTAAGAGGGTAAATTTCAATCGAAATAAAGGAATTCCCGTGGCGTGTTAAACAAACATATTACTTTTGGTCAGCACAAAAATGTCAAAATATATTTAGCGTTATTATTCAATTTCTGGAGAGTGGGTTGCTTCAGATTCAATTAGGGCGGGCACTATGTTCAGGTTTATCATAAACACTTTAAATGAATGTTGGTTTTTATGTAGCAATAGTAAAAGGAACTTAATTGTGGCAATGCGGCAATAGTCGGTACTTACTGCAGTTAAGAGGTGGTCTTATGGCGCATTTATTTATAATTACCAAGACAGTTTGTTGAGTCACGTTTTAGTTCATATGCAATAAATCTCTAAAAGGTTTGTTAATTATTATAGTGGGTTAGCTATAAGCCAAATATGGCTTTTTTCGGTATTTACTTATTATCTTTATTGTTTATTTTATTGCACACATGGAAACGCGAAACCGGAAAAGGCGCCGTCCGTCGGTCAAACTACACCAGCATCCCAGCCAAAACCTACCTGGCACCAGCCAACAACCCCGTCAGCTGCCTTCCACCCAAATGCCCGATCAGCTGCCTCCCAACCAACAGCCTGTCCAGCTGCCTCCCAACCAACAGCCTGTCCAGCTGCCTCTCACCCCCAGCCATCGACTCGGCCAATGGTCTTCAAACCAACAGTCCGGCCATCAACCCGACCAGCTGCCTCTCAGTCAACAACTGGGCGACCAGATGCAGCCTGCAGCAAGCCAGCCAGATCCGGCTGTTCAATCGGGTAATGGTTTTAGTGAGGATATTTTTTTACCATGCATGATTCCTAGTTTTCAGTCTGTTTTAGGTGATCATGTTCCTCAGTCAATTAAAGACAAAATAATATCAGGCCAATATGTAGATCTGGCATGTTTGTTGGAGGCCCCGGTAGTTCCTGAAGATTTAGGAAAACATTTGGTTTTGAATAATTCGGGTGAATTAGTGGTAAAGCCCAACATGAAACAAAGCATTGTTGATATAGCTAAATGGACTGACGCATTCCTCATTTTCTCAAGCATTTATTTAAGTGCTCATCCGGTTAAAATGCAAGATCTCTTAAAGTATATGCACACTATAAGGCTGGGGGCAGCAAGACACACTGAGGGTTGGAGATCTTATGATCAACAGTTTAGGTTGAGAATGGGTAATAACCCAGCGAATTCGTGGGCAATGATTGATATGGAGCTTTGGCTGTTGTGTATGGGGCCTCCAAGGCAGCCAGTTCATGATACAGGGAATTTTGTAAGAAAATGTTATGATTTCAATTATACCAGATGCTTACGGTCAGTTTGCAATTACAAACATGCTTGTATGATTTGTGGTTCCGACCATCCTTCCAGGGTATGTCATCTCAAGCCTCGCAACACCAGTTCCTTGGGAGGAGGGTCTGTCAGGGGGGCTGTCACCCAGACCTCGTACAGGCCTAGAGCTTACACGTTCCGACCTAGAGGCCCAATTCAGGGGCTCCGGGGCCCGTTTAGCAGATACTAATACCTCAGTTTGGTCTCTTGGCAAGTCGCCAATCAATGTTGTTACGATTTCTAAATATCTTCAGTTATATCCAAATAAAGAAGTAGCTTCTGTGCTCAGTAATGGCTTTAAGCAAGGTTTTAAGCTGGGTTATAAGGGTTCACATCTCGGTTCTTCAGCGAATAATTTGGTTTCAACAAAAGTGCATTTTTCAGAAGTCCAAAAGAAACTTGACAAAGAGATTTCCTTAGGTAGAATTTCAGGTCCTTTCAAAGTCCCACCAATTTCCAATTTAAAAGTAAGTCCATTAGGCATTTTAGAGAAGCCAGACGGGGGTTGGCGGTTAATTACACACCTGTCGTATCCCAATGGGTCAAGTGTCAATGATGGTTTTAGTGTGGAAGACATTTCTGTTAAATATACATCATTTGACAAAGTGGCTGACATGTTATTTAGTTTAGGTACGTCAGCAATGATGGCAAAAAGAGATATTAAATCGGCTTTTCGTTTAATGCCTATTTACCCAGGGGACTTTCACTTGATGGGGCTTCAGTTCAACAACCAGTATTATGTTGACAAATGCTTACCAATGGGTTTATCTATTGCTCCGGCTTTATTCGAATCATTCTCCACTTTTATACATTGGCTAGTAAGTTTCAAAACTGGGATTCAAACTTTAGATCATTATTTGGACGACTTTATTTTTGGAAGTGCAGCTGGGTCAAATAATTGTAACATGCTAGTTTCTACTTTCGAGGAAGTATGCACCGAAATGGGAGTCCCAGTTGCGGTGGAAAAGTCGGTCGGCCCAACAACAGTACTGACATTTTTAGGCCTGGAATTAGATACTGTGCAAATGACTGTTAGAGTACCTGCTAAAAAAGTGGAAGAACTTTTGAAGCTTTTGCAAAATTGTCTAGTAAAAAAGAGACTTACGTTAAAAGAATTGCAGTCTTTGACTGGGAAGTTGAGTTTTTGTAGTCAAGCAGTAAGAGCAAGTGGGGCATTCTTGCGCCGATTTTATGATGCTATGTGTGGCTTAAAAAAGTCCTATTATAAGATAAGAGTTAATGGTGAAATGAGAGAAGACATCCTGATGTGGATTCAATTTATTGAAGATTTTAATGGCGTTGTACATATTCCAAATAAAGTATGGTTGGATAACTCTGTCATTCATCTTTACACTGATAGTGCAGGCGGTGCTACTCTTGGCTGTGGTTGTTATTTTGGAGGTAATTGGGCCTATTGCCCATGGCCTGTTCAATGGCAAGGCCAACCTATTTTATCAGATATAACATTTTTAGAGATGGTCCCTGTTTTGTTGGCAATATGGCTCTGGGGGGTCTTTTTGAGGGACAGGAAGATTAAGTTTCATATTGATAATTTAGGTTTGGTAGAAGTGATAAACAAACAGTCTTCCAAGTCGAAACGTTTGATGTTTCTGGTTAGAACATTTGTGTTGTTAGTTATGAAATACTCGGTGGTGTTTAAAGCAGTACATATTTCATCAAAGTCCAATTACATTGCTGATGCAATTTCTCGTAAACAGTTTCACAGGTTACAACAGTTAGCACCAGAGGCACAAGCGAGTCCAGAATCCGTCCCGCCGGAGTTTTTACTGATGATCTGCAACAAGAGGCTAATAGATTGCTAGACAATTCCCTTGCTGCTAATACAAAAAAGGCATACATCGTTGGGTTAGAGAGATTCTCTGAGTTTAAAAGGCAATACGGCTTGTCAGATGCCTGGCCGCCTACAGTTGAACAGGTGGTTCGATTTGTAGCATGGCTATCCCTACAGAAACTATCCCACAAAACAGCAAAATCATACTTAAGCTCTATAGCTTTTCATTGCAAGCTGCTTGATGTTGTTGACCCTACCAAAAAGTTCATTGTTTCAAAAATGGTTGAAGGAATGCAAAAAGATAAGAAAACACACGATAATAGGCTTCCAATTACCCTCTCGTTACTGCAAGGGATAGTAAGCAAACTTAATATTGTGTGTTCCAGTGTCTACGAAGCAAAACTGTTCACTGCAACTTTTATGCTAGCGTTTTTCGGTTTTCTGAGAGTTGGCGAAATAGCTGTTCCTAAAAAAGGTGATAGTATTTTACAGGCAGCGGTGTTGGCAATAGAAGATTTACAATTTGATCACAATGGGGTAATCATTTCAATCCGGCATTCAAAAACTGATCAGTTGGGCAAAGGGGTAGCGCTCAAAATTACTAGGTCAAACAGTGAATTTTGCCCAGTTGTGTGTCTTAACCAGTATCTTCATGTTCGTCCTCAAGGGCCTGGTCCCTTGTTTTTGCACTTTAACAAACAACCAATTACTCGTTACCAATTTTCTGCTATTCTTAAGAAAACGGTTTCTCTTTTGGGTCTAAATTATGGGTCTTACAAATCCCACTCCTTCAGAATTGGAGCAGCAACTGCAGCTTCCCAACTAGGCTATTCAGTGGAGATCATTAAACAGGCAGGCAGATGGGCTTCCAATGCCTACCAAACATATGTTCGTCCTGTTCCTGTTGTCATGCCCAGCCTAATAAATAACCCCCATTAAAAAGGTATGGTTCATATAGTTAGATTCACGTGACTAACAAAAACCAAGTTGTATTAAGGAAAACCATCTGGATACTGGGTTCATCAATAATCAAGCAAGCCTTCATAGCAGCAAGATTACGACCTGAAGGGGCCAACCTCTGCCTTGAACCCAACATCATCTGGTGGCAAGGGTACAGTGGGTTAACACTTGCAGAATCAAAGAAAAAATTTCTTTCGCTTGCCAATGTGGGTAATTCTCCAGACTATATTGTGTTACATTTAGGTGGTAATGATCTTGGTCGTCGGTCACTGGTGGACCTTCGAAAATTGATTGTCGAGCTATTCAGGACTATACTGTCTCTATTTCCAAGTGTTAAGATTGTATGGTCTGCAGTGCTTCCAAGGTCAAATTGGAGATATTCTGATAATAAAGTTGCTATGGAAAGCAAGAAAGCGCCTTAATAGTCATGGTTCATCTAGGGCTTTGGCATGTGGAGGGCATTACTTGGCCAACTCTGACTTTGGAAAATTTGAGGAACATTTGTTTGAGAAGGACGGAGTCCACTTGTCAACTCTGGGTACAGATATTTTTCTTTCTAATATGTCTGCAGGGCTTGAAAAACTTATAAAGCATAATACACCAATCCATTACTGAAGTTCTAGATGCACAAATTTGGGGGTTCTTACAATTTTAAATCCCAAACATTATGTATGTTGGTGTTGCTATTGAGTCCAAAAATAGATATTTGCAGTTAGTTTGTATGCATATTTTTCTTACTCATATGTATGAAAAAAGAAAAAAGAAAGTTTTTTGCTGCTAATTTTTATGCAATTTTTTGCTGCTAGTTTTTATGCATTTTTTTTTCTGCTGGGTTTTATGCATTTTTGCTGCTAGTTTTTATTCATATCTTTGCCTTGTGTTTACAGTTTACTGCTTCCGACTCCAAGCATGCGTCCATCCGCCCTGCAGCCAAAGTTCTTTGGCAGTGGCCACCCGTCATCTCTGGCCCAGCTGGTTTCGAGGTTGGGGCATTTGGGCCGCTGGGTCAGCGTTGTTGGGTGGCCATATGGCAATCAGTGCCGGATGGACGCTTTTTACCTGGCACATTTTTTGGGGAAAATATATATGATTTTGTTGGGAGTGCTGATGGCCGTCACCCGGAGTCAGCACTCATATACAATTTATTTGTGCAGTTAGTTATTTGCAGTTAGTTTGGGCTTGCCATGTTCGCAGGTGGCCCTTGCTGCTTGGAGTCGAGACATTATATGCCAGAACCATTTTTTATGTTTTTATGTTATAAGGTCCTTTAATAAAAAGTAAAAATTTAGTTGAGTTTATATTTACTGTGTGAAAAGGGTTATTCATCGGAGTTTACATATAGGCTTGCCCATGTAATGCTAGGTGGCAGTTTGGGTTTAGTTCTTGGCCTCTACAATAATATGGTCTATTACTAAATAATAGACCTGTTTATTGTTGGGCCACTGCTGGGCTGGTTTTTCAGTTTTCTTATTGTTGGTGTTTTTTAACCGAAGTAGCTAATTTTACAGATTTAAAATTTCTTTCTCATTGTTATCTACACAAACAAAAGGTTGTAAATTTTCTCCCCTCCCACCCAACCCATGTAGTTTGTTTTTACACAGTGTTGTTCTGTCACACTTTACTGCGTCCGTTATATATTTAAAAATTTGGTCAGGCTTAGGGTAAATATAGATTTATTTTAAGTTTTATTTGCCTGTCCACATTAATTTTAATAACATAAGGGGAAACTGATTGTTTTCCGTACTAGATTTGGTTTTAGTATATTACATATTCTGCTGGTTTGAGTTGCGTTTTTCAGTTTGCCGTGTAGACGCAGAGTACCAAACGTCGGATACAGGTCGGTCACGACTCCACTTCCGATGGGGCAGTTCGGACACCTCGGGTTTGTCGACAGTCGCTTGAAGTTAACAGTTCCTTGGCAATCAGTGCCGGATGGACGCTTTTTACCTGGCACATTTTTTGGGGAAAATATATATGATTTTGTTGGGAGTGCTGATGGCCGTCACCCGGAGTCAGCACTCATATACAATTTATTTGTGCAGTTAGTTATTTGCAGTTAGTTTGGGCTTGCCATGTTCGCAGGTGGCCCTTGCTGCTTGGAGTCGAGACATTATATGCCAGAACCATTTTTTATGTTTTTATGTTATAAGGTCCTTTAATAAAAAGTAAAAATTTAGTTGAGTTTATATTTACTGTGTGAAAAGGGTTATTCATCGGAGTTTACATATAGGCTTGCCCATGTAATGCTAGGTGGCAGTTTGGGTTTAGTTCTTGGCCTCTACAATAACATCCATAACCTAAGTGACTGTCGTGTCCATAAATTGTGTAACTTTAATATTAATAAACTAAGTAACTGACATGTCCCTAACTTGTGTGACTGTAATGTCCGTAAGTTGTGTGACTTAATTGTCCATAAACTAAGTGGCTGTCATGTCCATAAATTGTGTGACTTTAACTTTATTAAACTATGTAACTGGCATGTCCATAATTTGTGTGACTTTAACGTCCATCACCTAAGTGACTGTCATGTCCATAAATTGTGTGACTTTAATGTTAAAAATCTAAGTTACTGTAATGACCGTAAGTTGTGTCACTGTAATGTCCATAAGTTGTGTGACTTAATTGTCCATAACCTATGTGACTGTCATGTCCATAAATTGTGTGACTTTAATGTTAATAATCTAAGTAACTGTAATGACCGTAAGTTGTGTCACTGTAATGTCCGTAAGTTGTGTGACTTAATTGTCCATAACCTAAGTGGCTGTAATGTCCATAAATTGTGGGACTTTAATTTTATTAAAATATGTAACTGGCATGTCCATAATTTGTGTGACTATAACGTCCATAACCTAAGTGACTGTCATGTCCATAAATTGTGTGACTTTAATGTTAATAATCTAAGTAACTGTAATGACCGTAAGTTGTGTCACTGTAATGTCCGTAAGTTGTGTGACTTAATTGTCCATAACCTAAGGGACTGTCATGTCCATAAATTGTGTGACTTTAATATTAATAAACTTGGTAACTGACATGTCCCTAACTTGTGTGACTGTAATGTCTGTAAGTTGTGTGACTTAATTGTCCATAACCTAAGTGGCTGTCATGACCATAAATTGTGGGACTTTAATTTTATTAAACTATGTAACTGGCATGTCCATAATTTGTGTGACTTTAACGTCCATGACCTAAGTTACTGTCATGTCCATAAATTGTGTGACTTTAATGTTAATAATCTAAGTAACTGTAATGACCGTAAGTTGTGTCACTGTAATGTCCGTAAGTTGTGTGACTTAATTGTCCATAACCTAAGGGACTGTCATGTCCATAAATTGTGTGACTTTAGTGTAAATAATTTAAGTAACTGTAATGACCGTAAGTTGTGTCACTGTAATGTCCATAAGTTGTGTGACTTAATTGTCCATAATCTAAGTGACTGTCATGTCCATAAATTGTGTGACTTAAATTTTACTAAACTAAGTAACTGTTATGTCTATAACTTGTATGACTTTAACGTCCATAACCTAAGTGACTGTAATGTCCATAAATTTTGTGACTTTAATGTTAATAATCTAAGTAACTGTAATGTCCCTAAGTTGTGTAATTTTATTAAACTGCCATGTCCATAACGTGTGTGACTTTAACGTCCATAACCATACATGCCAGAAGTTTTTAGGTCCAAAGCGGGACATTCCATGAAAAATTGTCGGGACATTTGACCAAAAAGCAGGACACCTAAAATGATCCAGCATTCCACCTTTACTGTAGTCAGTATTGTACTAACAAAAACTCTTGATACTTTTATTACAATTACACCCAATTACACTAGACAGGATGGGTATCACTTATTGGACTGTTTGTTGTGATTTTGGTATATTGCACATTCGGATTATCCCGCTATTTTGGAACTTAACATCGAATGTAAAAGACTCATTAATGACGTAGAGTTAATTTTACTAAACAATTGTTTTGTAAACCATTTCAAACAAAGACAAAAACAAACACATTTTCAACATTTATTTCATTTTAATACAACTATCGATAGCAATAAGCGACCACTATCTTGAAGACCACCATGGTGTGAATGCCTGATAAAATCAATAATTAGCCGATAAATCGCTGATAAGGTGTCATAAACAACACTGATACACACGACAAGTAGAATCGGATTGTTAATTGGGGGCAATAAAGGGATTAGCGGTGGTAAGTGTTAACGAAACAGAGCTGAATAGCGAATTTTATTGGGAACCGATAGACCTTACATCGTTTTTTACGAATGCCGGGACAAATCGTCTCATATCGGGACGCCGGGACAAAGGGCCCAAAAGCGGGACTGTCCCGCCGAGATCGGGACGTCTGGCATGTATGTCCATAACCTAAGTGACTATTATGTCCATTAATTGTGTGACTTTAATTTTATTAAACTGGGTAACTGTCATGTCCATAACGCAGGTGTGACGTGTGACTTTAACGTCCATAACCTAAGTGACTGTCATGTCCATAAATTGTGTGACTTTAATTTTAATAATCTAAGTAACTGTCATGTCCATAACGTGTGTAACTGTACTGATCATCAAGTGAGTTATTGTTGAAATCAAGTATAAGTGAAAAATAATATCAGACGCCAATTTATATTTTGGAAACTTTAAACGGACAATCTAAAACCAACTCCTATGTTCCTCCCTTCAATCTTTGAATAATGAATAACTCTGAACGTAATTAGGTGCACTCCAGACCCGGGGGGTTAACTTCCTATATACGGTATACAGGGGTGTGCCGATTTTTTGGGGTGTGTTTTTCGACTAAAATTATAAATATGGGTATGGTTTTGAGCATGTAAGTATAGATATGGGTAATGAAATCAGAAATTTGCTTGTATATAAATGCATATAGATTTGAAAGTATCAGTATCAAAATGGGAATGATAAATGTCATTCTTGTACATAAATGGGTATCAATCAGTAGTGAGAAAGATCATGCAGAAACATGACTGTTTTTATATGTTGCTTGATCGAACAAGATGATACTGTGACGTCATATATTAACATACGTCATAATTAAGTGACGAAATCGTTACATAATCTAAAAGTGACGGGAAAAGTGCAGTTACTGCAAATGATTTATGAAAATTGTGTTGGAATTTGACGACTGTCAAAATAACCGACTTTATGCTACATGTGTACACGGAATAATACTCTGCCATGGTGACATCATGGATAATTACAGTAAAGCCAAAGCGGAACAAACGTATTTCGCGATACGCGGCGGCAAGGTAAAACGAGTCGATGCCATTGAAGTCGTCAGTATGCGGCGGCAAGTCGCATTTCGCAGCGAAACTTGGCATCTGTCCGCCGAGGCATGCCCCGATCCGCGACATGATGCCGAGTCGATGCACATCATGATATAAAATATCTTTAAAAAACATTTAGTTACATGTAGTTAACAAATTTTGAAAGAACAGTTATAATTATAATTAAAATCATAATAAATTTATTGTGTGCGGATTGTATTAGCATATACATGTAAGCATAGTTAATGTGTCTGGCCAATTAAGTTTGTTTCCCGCCCGTAGTGTATGTATTTCACACATAAACAAGGTCACGTAATTATGTTTTCGCAGATACAAGTGGTCAAGGCTCCAGCATATGGTGGATTTATAAATTAATTGCATGTTGATTTTGCTATTAGATTTAAGCTGAGAAAATTAGCCGTTTGAAGCCACATCAATAATCAAGACGGTGACGACGTATTTGTTGTTTTGATAATTATCAGCTTATTATAACTATTGTTTGAATATGCTTATATAAACACGTTTTATTTTGTTCATATTATATAATTTATATCGCTACTAATTACCCGATTATCCCGTATATTCCAGTTTTGAAGCAAATGCTGGTAAATATTTACGATACACAAACATTCACTATATTTCCTTTAGTATCAAACACATTTTGGCATTTGTTACTATTTATAGAGATGATGAAATAACGTCTAATCGGGGCGTTTTTTTTTTCCCACTGAACACGCGATTTACGCCTGACGTGATGTTCATGTATTTATACAACACAAAATACACCCAAACTTTCCAAACGACTTTCTACATGTCTGCATAATTTTTGCGCGCTTTTTATGAAACAAAGGATATTTTAGCACTGTTTATATGACGCTAGAATTTGCCAAATGTCGCGTCAGCATTAAAATTCGGAAGTGTGTTTCGGATTACAAATTTAATAATGATAATCGAACGAAACATTAACAGTTGCGCGTAATTAATTCTACGCTACACATACATGTATGTACATGTAGGTGGATATCTTTTCAGTCGATCTGCTGCGTACGGATGCGGCGGATTTACTCCGCGTGTATGCGAGGTTAATACAGACTCGGCGTCGTTGCGCGGATCGATGCCGAGTGCCACGGCGATATGCCGCGTCAACACACACGATTCGGCCGCCCCGTACTAATAATCTGGCCGTGGCGTAGCCGCGGTTTATGTTTGTGCCGCTTTGGCTGTACTGTATATATTTTTTGTAGAAAATTTTGATTATGTGTGGAATCATGAAATCGTGATCACAGGCTTTGAAAGCAAATTAATTTTTTTTTATATTTCCAGTCATACTTAAGAACGCTCTTTATAATATATCAAAACAACATAAATATTTGCATAATTCAAAAAGTATACAATATTGATATGATAGAGATTAAAATTCTAGAATGAAATGTGACCACTTTATCAAATTCTAGTACTGAAATGGGTCCAGTTTATCAAAATTCAAAATGGAATCACTTTCTCAACAGTGTCGTATACAAATGGGTCTGCTTTAAAAAAAATCTTGTATCAAAATGGGTCTACTTTATCAGAGTTGGGTCACATTTTTGAAGTCTCAGCGGGACACTCCTACCCTAAAATTTGGGAAGTTACTGAAGGTTGGTGGCTCTACCCAAACGCACAAACCAAATACATAACAAATAAACAATCCCACAATAAAAGTATTTCAGGGCGTTTTTCAAGAGAATGTAAAACTACCCATACCACTGGAATTAAAACAACAGCACCGCATAACGGGTGCCAACGCTCAGCTGCGGGTGCAGTTTTGAATAAAAGATTGTCAGAATTGTTTTTTTAGAAGTCACAGTGACCTTGACCTCTGACCTAGTGACCCCAAAAATGGGTGTTGCGTGTAGAACTCCTCAAGGTGCACCTACAAATGAAGTTTCAAAGTTGTAGGTTGAAGCACTTTGACTTTAGAGACAAATGTCAAGGTTTTAGCACGACGCAGACGGCAGACGGCGGACGAAGAGCTGGCTGTGACAATACCTCGGTATTTCTCCAAAAACAGCCGAGCTAAAAATCAGCTCAATATCAGTAGTTTGAAAGAATTGTTCGTATTTGCAATCCTGTGGTATTATCCACACATGTTGATTTGTAGAAAGCAACAAGACTGCTTTACTTTCCAACTGTTAATTTTATATCCTTAGGAAAAATTACAGTTCACTCAGTCTTTTATTTATCAATTTGCACCATCGTAATTTTTCGGCGTAAGCTGCATTAAGCCAGCTTTTCACCTAAGCCTGACCTTTGTTAACGTCCAATAGAATTCAAATAAAACTTCCCGCGGCCAAGTACAGATGAATACACTTCATTGACTGCATTGGCTGATTTGAGAATACGACCAAAACATTGGAAACATGTCCGCGTCTTTGTAACACTGTTTTACAGCGTGTTCAGCATGAAACAATTTTATATCTATTTAAAAGGCTTAATAGATAGAGCAGTTTTACACTCAATCTCGACATCAATACAGTTTGTGCGTCCACCTTTTATTTTCAGAAGATTTTCAGCGCGAGAACGTTTGCACTTAAAGGCTATTTTCTCATATTTAGTACTAACTTCCATATTCCTGTTAACATATCAACATGTTAAAGTATAGAGAGCAGTGGAAGCGAAGACTCACTCTAATGCAATGCATTTCAACTCGCGAGGTATATCGGGTCAATTTGCGGCCACTGTGTGTGAATGTCAGAGTTTACATACAGGTCATCGCTGCGTCTCTTCCCTATGTGCTGATCGGAGTTCGCGGCCAGGAAAATAATCGTTACATAATAAAGACGCTATAGTGTGAACTAGGTGAACTGGAATTTTCTTTAGACCAGACAGATGTTAAATGAAGATATCTAGTGATATCATTCGGTATGTCAATAATAGATTCTTAATGTGTTTTACAACAATACCATGATAAATATTATTTTTAATTAATTTAACAAGAATTATGCCATCATATTGACTAATGTCAGTAATGAATTAAGCATGAGTGCAATGATTCTCGATACTGTTAAAAATCGAATCAAATAGCAACGCCAGAAAAAACACTAAAACAGGTTTGTTCGAAGAACGCGCGTATAAATATTTAAAATATATACGGATACTTCGCGTGTGGCCGGTTGACTCATATGTTTAAATTTCACTTCCATTCTTGTTTTGGTTTTCTGTTTTGTATCTATACGTTTATGACCAGCAATATGTAATAATGTAAAATAAGCCGCGAAAACTCCGCGTATCATCCCGTACTGCGTTTGCTGCAGCTAAGAACTGCACAGAAAAAGACATTCGCTATCTTTGATCTCATTCATTGAAGTCTTTACCTTTCATTAACTGCAACCACAATCAACGCTGTATATCTTTTTTAAAGATATTTCTTGTTTACATTGATCATAGTGTGAAAATTTTTATAAACACAATAACTATAATATTTTCTCTTCTAGTATTTGCATTGGTCGACCATCAAGGCTGTAAATTTGGCTGAAAAAAGGCCCTGCATTTACCTCAGAATTATATACAAACAAAATGTTCATGAAAGTACATTGTGTGTTTTTGTGTTGAATGTAAAATTTATATTTACATGTATATTTATTTAAGTAATAACTTTCAACTGCAAATTATATAGTAGCAATGCACCAGCTACTCACATAAAAACAAAATGAACACTGTCATAGAAAACTAAACAGTTCTGTTCCTCTTGTTTTATAAACTCATATTTTTTTAATAGTTCATCTGGTGGCAAACTTTACCCAGATTTAAACTTAACCTAGATATCATTACACGACCCTAATAACATTTCAAGGGACGGGGGCCCTCATGTAGGGGAATTTAACATCGTTTTGAAGAAAAAGTGGAAATTGTTTTAGCTTTATGTTCAATTAATGTTGTTCAAATAAAAGATATCCAACTTCACATTTTATGCAATCTTTATAATCGCCAATGCATCTTTAAAAGAAAATAAGAAAATCCTATAATATGTTTCGCTGAAAACAGTGTAATGATCAACGTTTTTGCTTGAGCAATACACATTTGTTTGCTCGTAAGATGTAAAACTTAAACATGTAGTCAGCCAACACATGGTTTCCCTGGAAAAGCCACATTTTAAGACACACTGGTAATGGTTACAATTGACAGGTAGCTAGTTTCTTCGGCACCTGCTTACTTCGGCATCGTAATTAAATGCCACTTTGGCATTCGGGTTTGACCAGTTCGGCATTTACTGTTTGTCTAATCTAATTAAAATCTCATTATGGTGGCTGCCGCCCCACAACACCGCTTTACTTTTTTCCATATAAATTTTTTTTGCTGCAGCAAAGTTGTTTACAAACAAAATGGCGGCGTCTTTTTAACGTTGCTAACGACGAGCAGGTGCGCGTTAAAAAAAGAGCGAAATTATTAACAACTATTGAAAGCAATGTGCGTTTACTCTTTTAAAATTAGTTGTGCTTATGGCATATTGGATGTAAAAAAAATGAGACACAAATTAAATATTGCATTTCCCGATCACTGTGTGGCCAATAAAACATTTCAAAATGACCTTATTTATTCCTGTTTTCATTGCTTAAACTGGGTGCCATAAGTCATTCACAAAAAGAAAACATCTAAATGGATTATATATATAGAAAGAAAACATACGAAACTTACCTCACATATGGTTCTATAAAATATAAATCCGTTATCTGTTATGTTTGTTTCTGCGACGTTTAAAACAGTCCCACTACACACAAAAGCCACATGTCCATCACGCGGGAGAACACAGGTGCACGCGCATGCGTCGATTAGAAAGCCTGGTGTTCATTGGCTCGTCTTTTGTATAAACAGGCTTCTGATTGCCTCAAATATAGACGCTCAAACTTTCACGGACACTTGCAAAAATAAAAGTTACGGTCTCGTCCATCGCATAGACAGTTTTACATGGACATCCTTTGGACACACTTTGGACAAAAACGTTGTGCGACTTCTCCAGATAGGTTTAAAGTTGCACAAGACACGTTTTGACGAACTTTGGGCAAATGTATTGTGCGACTAGTCGCACAATGAAATTAAGACACACAATGTATATCTAGGCATAAAAAAAGTTGCACAATGTATCATTCGTGAGAACGGACGGACGGACGGATGGACATACATACGGACCGACATGTGCAAAACAATATACCCCCTCTTCTTCGAAGGGGGGCATAAATATAAAAGCAATATGTCAAGGGACATAGTAAATATTTGAGGTGGTAAGCAAACTTTTACATAGATTTATCAGAGTTAATACAAACAATGCGAATTGTTATCAGAAAACACAAGTTGAACTGCCACATTCATGCTTACAGTGTACAAGAAAAGTAGTATAGTAAGGCAACATTTATGTTATAAACTTATCTACAACATGTTTACATATTTTAATATAATTATTTTAAGGATGTTTCATATCAGTTGTTGATATTTGTATGACAAATTTTTTTTGCCTAACTGCTCCAGATGTCAGTGATATTTTTTTCATTTTTAACCAATGAGTTTTTTAAGTGCACATGTGCTGAAACAATGAGCCTTTTCCAAAAACATTGAGCTTTCTTGGTTTTCAAATTATTAATAAAAAACTTGAAACATCAACAAATTTTTAATAATTCATAAACATTTTAATTTCTAAAAGTAACTGTTATAACTAAAAACTCATAACATTAACACTGAGTTCCGAGTTCAATTCTTTGAATAGAGGCATTTAAGCAAAAACTTGTTCAAAATAGTAGATGTACTTGCCTCCCTGACGCTCTCGGATGATGCTACATGTTTATTACTTTCGGCATTTCCAAATGCAGCCTTAAAAGTTAATTGATTTTGACAGGGTTTTAATTTTTTGGGGGGGCATTTTGACAGTTCAGAGAGCAAAAGCGGATGCGAACGTTTGGATGGTACTACATCGTCTTTAATATTCAACCTTAATGTTCACGCACAATGCAGAGAACCAGTATGAAATGCAGATACCATAGGTTTCCATGTATAGTGAGCTCCCGTGTATAGCGCGCAGGCTGTTTTTTTAAATGCAAAAATTGAGAAAAAATATATTTAAAGACAATAAAACCACCAAATCGGACTGAAAATGACCACCATATTACAATTGCACAATCTAATTATCCGGGGCATTGGAAAGCTTAATTAAGCATTCAAAATATGAAGCGTCATTATGATTAGGAGCATGGGTTGCATAGCACTATACTTTTCTGACAATTTTGTAATTTTCTAGCAAAAGATTAACAGTCCACGTGCATTTCGTGAAAAACGTGAGAAAATAAGAATTAGTGTACATCGTGGGATTTTTCCACGGGGAAAGCATGGGCATTATCGGTAAATTTGAATGTCGCATGGGAGACAGGGATACAGTTGTTGAAGTACACCACTGTTGAAAGTTCAATATTTATACTAACAAAATGCAATTGCATATCTTCACGTTCTCAAGTGTCAATTAGTGTCTCAAATGTCAATAAGCGTCTTAACAAGTCGTGGCACATATTACTCAATAACATCTGCCAATTCCGAAGTGCAAAATGACTTCTTTTCACACCTACTGTTACCCGCAAAAAAGACCTCGTTCGCACCTACCCTTGCCTGCTCTCCGGACTGTCGACAACAATCCCCATCGGAATTCATCAATAAAGAAGTGTAAAAACACAAACAAAGAAATGTCCGCAAGTTTATTCAAACAAATTTATTTTCGACCAAAACTTCTTCTTCCGCATTCTATCTACCAGTAGCGACTTCTTGTTGTTTGGACAATGGTCCCTCAGTCTGTACGATTATACTATACTTAAATTAAACCGAAGGTGTTTTTCACGTTTTCCTTTGATTAAAATACGCCGCTGTTAGTTAGCATAGTGTGTGAGTAAAACGATCAAATTAATTAATTAATCACCTTTTTATTCCAATCGAAAATCGGCAGAAAGTTGTAACATCGACGACAAAGAACTAATTATTTAATAATCACTCTTTAATTTAGATCGATAGTCAGCTTGGACATAATTAATTTATTGTCACGCTTATTTTCATTTTTAATCTTATAATACGACATTTGCGATCGGCCGCTATTTTGTTTGCAGACGACAATATTAACTGTGTATTCATAGCTTCACCCATTTTCACGTTTCATTCAACAACGTCATTTCATGTGTAAGCGAGCTCAGTTTTGATTGACCAGCTACCATGTACACTTCAATAACAATAAGGTCAAGCGATGTCTCGATACAGGTGCAGACCGGTTTTCGTTCACTGTTCAAATTGCGAATACTTTCATTGAACAAAGAGAAAAATATAGAAAACCAGTTTCGGGTTAAAATGGCGGCTGTTTTCAATGAAATTTTATGAGATTTTAGTATTTTCGCAAATCGGATTTTTCTTGAGCCAAATTCTCAATATTTTCGCAAATGGTTCAAGTGGCGAACGACAGCGCGAGCCCTGATTATAGGGTGGTAGTTTTCTGGAAAAAAAACATGGCAGCCATTTTTATTATTTACGATTACACAACATATTTTTTACCAATTTAGCAGCCAGGATAGTGTTGAATCAATGTATAGCGCGCACCAGCTTTTTAATTTGAATTTTGGAGGTAAAACACTGCCGCTATACGTGGAAACCTACGGTACTAATGACGTAGTATGATGTAGTACACATATAGCCGGTGTCACAGTAAAAATCAACTTTTGCGTTCCGATAAAATGCGGAAAAATTCGGGACGTGTTAAGTATTGACAAGTATCTTTCCGATTTTGTCTTTCTTGAGAATCAATGCGCTTTGTTAGATGTAGATATTTTTGTTGCATGCGCTTTTGGTAATTTAATCGCAAATAACACAAAACGCACATGAAAAATTATCACTGAGATGTATGTTTTTGTTGTTAAAACAATAAAGTAGATAGAAATGTAATGAAATGGGTATTAAACATGTATGAACTGACAAAGGTCCTTGCCCTGCAATTGTGTTTTCCTTCTAGCACTTTAGCAATATACCAAAGGGGAGATATAACGCTGTCATTTGAAAAACTCGGATATCAATAAGAACAGTTAAAGAACGCAACATAAAATGAATACAACACTGTACAAATTAATTTTTGTGTAAAGGTATGCATGGCCATGATTTAGTTGTATTATGCAGCAACCACATTGACCTGATTGGTGTATTATGCAGTGAACACATCGACCTGTTTGTTGTTTTTTGCAGTGAACACATTGACCTGTTTGTTGCATTATGCAGCAAACACATTTACCTCATTGTTGCATTATGCAGCAAACACATTGACCTGATCGTTGTGTTATGCAGCGAACACATTGACATGATTGTAGTATTATGCAAAAACACATTTACCTGATTTAGTAGTATTATGCAGAGAACACATTGACCTGATTTTGTTGTATAATGCAGCGACTACCTTGACCTGATTGTTCAATTATGCAAAAACACATTGACCTGATTGTTGTATTACGAAGTGAACCGATTGACCTGATTGTTGCATTATGCAGCAACCACATTGAACTGAGTGTTGCATTATGCAGTGAACACATTGACCTTGTTGTTGCATAATGCAGCAACTACATTAAACTGATTGTTGCATTATGCAGCAACCACATTGAACTGAGTGTTGTATTATGCAGTGAAGACATTGACCTGATTGTTGCATTATGCAGCAACCACATTTTAACTGATTATTGCATTATGCAGCAACCACATTAAACTGAGTGTTGTATTATGCAGTGAACACATTGACCTCATTGTTGCAATATGCAGCAACCACATTGACCTGAGTGTTGTGTTATGCAGTGAACACATTGACCTGATTGTTGCATTATGCAGCAACCATATTGAACTGAGTGTTGTATTATGCAGCAAACACATTGACCTGATTGTTGTATTATGCAGCAAACACAATTTGACATGATTTAGTTGTATTATGAAGCGAACACATTGACCTGATTTAGTTGTATTATACAGAAATCACATCCACCTGATTTAGTTGTATTATGCAGCAAACATTTTCATCTGGTTTAGTTGTTTTATGCAGCGAACACATTGACATGATTTCGTTTGAACACAGCAAACAAATCAACCTTTTTTAGTTGTATTATGCAGTGATTGACCTGACTTAGTGTTATTATGCAGCGAACAAATTGACCTGGTCTAGTTGTATTATGCAGCGAACCCATTGACCTGACTTAGTGTTATTATGCAGCGAACAAATTGACCTGGTTCAGTTGTATTATGCAGCAAACACATTGACCAGATTTAGTTGTATTATGCAGCAAACCAATGACCTGATTTTCAAAACTTCAATTTACATAGATTTATATTAATTCATTATCTACAAGGCTTTGAGTTTGGCAGGTGGGTCTACTCTGGGCAATCCAGTTCCCCCTCCACCAAAATTGAATAACTTTCAGTAAAACCTAAATACACATATAGTTGTAAACTGAAGCTTCAATTTAAAATTAGTTTCAACTTTCGTGAGTCTAGTTATCAAATTAGGTAGGAGTGCTGGCACACACTCTGGGTCTTCACATAATGCGGCCTCTGGCACGGAATGACCTCATAAACATCGAAATACACACACATTATCTATGAGTATAATCATACTTGTTAATACCCCCACTTCAACTTTCGAGGAGTAAACAATGAGTGATCATCAGCATGTTTCTCAGTATTTAACATTCAAGCCAATCCCTCTTAGATTAATATGTAAGTCTACCTTTAATCTCGATTAACATCACAAGCATCAGTGTTTTATATTTTACTACACATGTATTACTGTTATCACACAGGCTTTTGTATACAATATTTGAATGAATCACACTACCACAAAAGTCAATAAGAAACATCCAAATATTTTTTAACATAAATAATGCTTAATTCAGGTGTAAATATATTAGGCTAAAACAGTATAGCAAGACGATATAACAAAATAATTTTACTCTGCAACACAATTTGTTATTATTTCCTTTTAAAACACAATATAAAGTAGTTACTTTAAGGTCACATACTTCCTCCGAATGTGACTCAAACAGAACAAAGGGAGAACAAACATATGTTTCTCTCCTACCAGTTTATATTACACAAATTATAATAAGTTTTAACAAAGTAAGCATACTAATATTAAGCATGAGGAATTTGAGTTGAAACCTATGTTACTATTTTGTATACAAGACAGAGGGTACTTTAAATATTCTAGTCTGATTGAGATATAGATTGCTCCAACTTCATGGCATATTCATATTATTCAGGGATTGGTTACAATATTTACAATTGCAAATGGAAGTGACATATATGAGAAATGCCAGCCCAAGGGAGACCACTCAAAATTAAAAATTGTACCAAACTTCTCTGTTTGTCCAGGAATTATAAGTTAATTCACTTCATGAAATTTAAGAAGTTCTTTATGTCTTTGTCTTTATAAAACTGAACTACATACTGCATATAATTTAAGACATGAACTAAAGACATGAACATGTCATCAACCTGCTTAAATGTTAGAAGTAAACTTTTGGAATTTATAAAACACTCATTCAAAATAATCTTACTGAGTTGATACAAGTGATGCTTGATAATGACTTGATAATTGCTTAGACTAACTTGCAACTAACAACACTGTGATGAATAATTGTCTAAACTTACACTGTTCAACACAAATTTATGACACACAGTATCAAAAATGGATTTTTTCTCAAATGGGTTATATTGTACAACTGAAAACACATGTCAACTTATTTCCTGTGTAACTAAAACATGACAGCAACACACATTTGACAGAGGACATTGACTGATCACAATAGCGCACATCTTAGAACTTAACCTCAGTTGAGCACGCAATCTGTGATTGGGCTGCATGCCACTGCGGCTGTTATTGATTTCAATGTATAGGGTTTTTTTTGGCCCGATTTTATAGCCGAAATTCGGCTATGTTCCCAATCCCAAAAAGTATACTTTTTTCCCAAAATGTGGCAAAAAATTCCCAATTTCAAAAAAAAAAAAAAAAAAAAAAAAATTTTTTTTTTTTTTTTTTTTTTTTTAGAAAGATGTCTAATGTATATTTTATCTCAAATTTAATTCAATTACATCTAACAAAGTATTATATGATTTTGTTCTTTTAATTTGAATGATTATAAAGGGTTATATCAAATTTAGTATTTCCATAATCAGTGGACTTTTTGTGTGGAAAAAAATGCTAATGAATTTATTTTCCCAATTTCATGAAAATGCCGATAAAATTCCCAATTCCAAAGCCATGGGCTATCTTCCCAAAAAGTGGAGAAAAAAACCCTGATGTAATCTTACCTGACAAGACTTGGCTTGTGATTCTTGACTTGACAACTACCCCAGGCACAGTCACTTCCACCCAAGCAAGGTCAGTAAAGGTCCAGTGTCTGGCTTGAGTTCCATTTCTGCTGCTCACTAGCAGGGTTTTTTTTGGCCCGATTTTATAGCCGAAATTCGGCTATGTTCCCAATCCCAAAAAGTATACTTTTTTCCCAAAATGTGGAAAAAATTTCCCAATTTTCAAAAAAAAAAAAAAAAAATTTTTTTTTTTTTAGAAAGAAGTCTTTTGTGTATTTTATCTCAATTTTAATTCAATTACATCTAATAAAGTATTATATGATTTTTTCTTTTAATTTGAATGATTATAAAGAGTTAAATCAAATTTAGTATTTCCCTAATCAGTGGACTTTTCGTGTGGAAAAAAAGGCTAATGAATTTATTTTCCCAATTTCATGAAAATACCGATAAAATTCCCAATTCCAAAGCCATGGGCTATCTTCCCAAAAAGTGGAGAAAAAACCCTGACTAGACAACAGTTCCAACCAAAGTCACTTCCACCTAAACAAGAGGGAGGTCAGTGAAGGGTCAAGTGTTTGGCTTCAGTTACTTTTCTGCTGCTTGTTATACAACTATTCCAACAACTGTCACTTCCACCTAGGCAGGATAGAGTACAGTACAGGTCCAGTGTTTGGCTTGGATTCCATTTCTGCTGCTCACTGAATAACTATCCCAACCACTGTCACTTCCACCTAAACAGGAGGGGGCCAGTATAGTATCAAGTGTTTGGTTTGAGTAACATTTCTGCTGTTCACTATATAACTGTTCCAACAACAGTCACTTCCACCTAGACAGGAGGGAGGTCCATAAATGTCCAGCATCTGGCTCAAGTTCTATTTCTCTTGCCTGCAATGCTTAAGCCCCTTGCTTGCCAAAGTGTCCTCTGTACATCAACTATGTATTCAAAACAGAAACACAATTAGCTCATTAATTATTTCCTAAAAAGGTAAACAAAACTCTGTAAATACATATTATTAATGCCTTAATACCTGTTCAGCCATCAAACACCCTATCAGATTATCAAATTATGTATAACAAGAGGGCCTGAAAGGCCCAAAGTCGCTCACCTGAGATAACAAGATATTATTGGGACAAATCGTCTGACCAACTTTCATGAAGATCAAAAAATAAATGTGGCCTCTACTCTAGAGTGTTTACAAGGTTTTACTATAGCCATATAAGGAAAAATGCCCCTCCCCCTGGCAGCCATGTTTTTTAACCAACCAGCATCATTTTTTAACTCTTCCAAGACATTATCAAGATGAATCTTCGAATCTTCTGACCAAGTTTCATGAAGATCGGACAGTAAATGTGGCCTCTAGAGTGTTAACAAGATTTTACTATAGCGATATAAGGAAAAATGCCCCGCGCCTTGGAAGCCATGTTTTTCAAGCAAACATAATTATTTTCGAACTCAACCAAGATAAT
Organism: Dreissena polymorpha; assembly: GCF_020536995.1. Classification (NCBI taxonomy): domain Eukaryota; kingdom Metazoa; phylum Mollusca; class Bivalvia; order Myida; family Dreissenidae; genus Dreissena; species Dreissena polymorpha. The sequence goes on along the minus strand of NC_068355.1, from coordinate 35,235,737 downwards.
ATTGAAACCAATCTTCTGACCAAATTTCATGAAGATTGACAATAAATGTGGTCTCTAACAAGGTTTTACCAAAGCCATATATAGCCATATAAGTAAAAATGCCCCGCCCCTGGCGACCATGTTTTTCAACCAATCAGCATCATTTTCAAACTTGTCCAAGATATTATTGGGATGAATCTTCTGATCAAGTTTCATGAAGATTGGACAATAAATGTGGCCTCTAGTGTGCTAACAAGATTTTACTATAGCCATATAATTTATTATAGCCATATAAGGCAAAATGCCCCGCCCCTTGGCAGCCATGTTTTTCAAGCAAAGGTTACCATTTTTGGACTCATCTAAGATATCATTGGGACAAATCTTCTGAGCAAGTTTCATGACGATCGGACAATAAATGTGGCCTCTAGAGTGTTAACAATGTTTTACTATTGCCATATAAGGAAAAATTCCCCGTCCCCTGGCGGCCATGTTTTTCAACCAACCGGCATCATTTTTGAACTCGACCAAGATATTATTGGGATGAATCTTCTGACCAAGTTTCATGAAGATCAGACAGTAAATGTGGCCTCTAGAGAGTTAACAAGATTTTACTATAGCCATATATAGCCATATAAGGAAAAATGCCACGAACTGTGGCAGCCATGTCTTTCAAGCAAACGTAACCATTTTTGAACTCATCCAAGATATCATTGAGACCAATCTTCCAACCAAATTTCATGAAAATTGGACAATAAATGTGGCCTCTAGAGAGTTAACAAGGCAAATGTCGACGCACAACGGACGACGGACAAAAAGCAATCACAAAAGCTCACCATGCTGCTAAAAAAACATCTAATTGAAATCAACTAACCAACATTGCTGCCTGATTTTGTTTCAGGAGGGTGCGAGGAGAGTGTTTTAATCATAACCCCCGATATATTCCAATGTTTTATTAAAGGTTAATGATATGTTATTATAAAAATGAAATCATATAACAATTATCTCGCTCATATATGTTGCTCTGTCTGCTTTACAAGGCAAATCAGGGATACAGGATGTACACGTAGAAGTAAATACAAGTGTAAAATTGCTATATTTTTAGATTGCAAATAAATTAAGCTAATGAAGAAACTGTTGTTTTTAATTTGAAAGCTACATGAATATTGCATTTATCAGCTACTGAGGTGTTTTCATGGTTCTATTGATAGTTAAACAAAATTAAATTGATGTGACGTCATCAGGGCATGCTCGCTCTTGATATAAACAACATCATTCACTACTTGCTTGCTTGGTAGTACATGTATGTTGTTACATGTACGTCACACCAAAAAGGAGAGTGCTCTATTGCAATAGGCATTTGGCCAACTAAACTTAAAAATTTGATTCACTGAACATTATTTTGTATTAACATAAACAGTATTTCTTATTCTCAGTATGGACCTTCCTCACTGTATCAGAAGTGATAACAATGCAATATTATAAGGTAAAATTTGTTTATATTCACAGTTCTCAATTTATAGAACGTTGAACATGAGTTCACAAATAACTACAGTATATAATATAGACAATGAAAAAAATGCTTCATAATCGCTAAAACAAAATATAAACAAGAGGGCCAAGATGGCCCTAGTTTGCTCACCTGAGAGGAGTCGGTTCATTCAATCTTTACCAAATGTCAAACTTGACCTAGATATTGACCAGACAAACATCCTGGTCAAGTTTCATCATTATTGAACCAAAACTCTGGTGTAGGGTGTGTTTTTGTTTCTGTAAGATTTGAAATGGTGACCTTTATTTTGAGTTGACCCCCCTTACCAAACATCAAACTTTGCTTACAAGGATTTTGTATAATATAATGAAAATTTGGACAATCTATGGGCAATAAATATGGCATTAATAATGTGCTTTTGCTCATCATCAAACTTGACTGAGATCTTTCAGCAACTTTGATAAAGAATGCTTGAGAAATGTGAATGCTAGAGTGTTTACAAACCAAATGTGGATGGACGGACAGCGGACAAAGACCAATCCTAAAACCTCACCTGAGCAATCAGGTGAGCTAAAAAGTGTGTTTCACCGATCTGAGCCATTCTCCACCTTGTCCAAGAAATCAATGTATTGACTAAGTTTCACGATGATTAGGCAAGCGATGTGACTTCTATAGTGTTCGATCACAAGGTTTCTCTCTATATAGTCACATAAGGAAAACTGCCCCACCCCCCTGGCAGCCATGTTTATTGACCCTTCAAACCATTTGCAAACTCATCTGAGATATATATTAAACAAATCTATTCACCAAGTTTCATGATTGGGCAAAAAAAGTGACTTCTAGAGTGTTCACAAGCTTTTTTACTATATATATATATATATATATATATATATATATATATATATATATATATATATATATATATATATATATATAAGAAAACTGACCCCACCCCCCCGGCAGCCATGTTATTCAACTGACCGGAACCATTTTCCAACTCAACTCTCGTATCAAGGAAACAATTGTTCTGACCAAATTTCATGAAAATTGGGCATAAAATGTGACTTCTAAAGTGTTCACATGTTTTCACTATATACATATAGAGAAAAATGCCCCGCCCACTGGCGGCCATGTTTTTTCACCGATCTGGACCATTTTCGAACTCGTCCGACATATCAATAGAACCAATGTTTTGATAAACTTCCATGATGATTGGGCCAAAATTGTGACTTCTAGAGGTAAACTGCCCCGACCACTGGCGGCCATGTTTTTCAATGGACCGGAACCACTTTTGAACTCAACCAACATATCATTAAGACAGACATATAGACAAAGTTAAATAAAGATTGGGCATTAAATGTGACATCTACAACATTTACAAGCTTTTTCTCTTTTTTTGACCTAGTAACCTAGTTTTGACCCAGCATGACCCAGTTTCAAACTTGATCGAGATATCAAATCGGACAAATCTTCTGACCAGATTTCATGAAGATCGGACAATAAATGTGGCCTCTAGAGTGTTTAAGAACAAATGTGGACGGACGGACGACGGACAAAGACCAGTCACAAAAGCTCACCTGAGCAATCAGGTGAGCTAAAAACAAGAGCTGTCACCATAGGATGACATATGCCCCCTATAAATATTTTTAGAAGTTATGAGCATTTTTCGAAACCTAAACGCAGATTTCGAAACCTTAATGCAGACCATAAGTTCAAGGTCAAGGTCACAGGACTAAAATAAATTGTGTAATATGGGAAGGCCTTGTCCATGTTCATATGCATAACAAATATGAAGGTTATATCTCAAGGGACATAGAAGTTATGAGCATTTTAGGAAACCTAAAAGCAAAGTGTGCCGGAAAGACAGATGGACGGACAGACGATGGACAAAGACCGGTCACAAAAGCTCACCTGGGCAATCAGGTGAGCTAAAAACTACTAAATAACAAGAAATATATATTGACAATATATATTTGCCGTAAATGCTATATTTGAAATACAGTTTATGTGTCTAAATTGTTAAATTGAAAACACAAGTTTGCATATTCTACGCATGTTATGTGTATTCTTATAGTCAAACCACACAGTGCTAGTAGATACAAATTTTACTACGGGAGTTCACATCATATTGTCCTCACATGGCTTACAATTAGTTTATTTCTTCACCATCAAAATATATGGTATGTTACTATTTGATTAACAAACAGTTTTGTTTTGATGCATTCAAATCACACTTTCATAGCCGCTTCATGCAACATAGGTCTTATGGCGTTTTGGCCGCTCCAGCTCATGCTCAGCCTGCACATTTGCACAGTCTGGTCACTAGCTCATGCTCAGCCTGCACATTTGCACAGTCTGGTCACTACCTCATGCTCAGCCTGCACATTTGCACAGTCTGGTCACTACCTCATGCTCAGCCTGCACATTTGCACAGTCTGGTCAAAGGTGAAGCTTTCCCCCTATAAAATCACTCAAAGCTGTTATGGTTTCATTATGTATCTCCTGACCAGACTGCAAGATGCGTAGGCCAGGTGGCTATAGCTATGATGGGCGGGTATGGCATAAGACCCATTTTTACATGACGCATGTGTTTAAAAATCTTATTGCTTATTGTTAAAGCCACACACCTTGATATGAAATACATTGTAATCAATACATATAAATCCAATTTGAAAGAGTACACATTTGTCATTATATCTATAGCCTAGTTAGCAAGTAATTTATTATTTTTCAAATGGCTTTTAAAACCGAAAGTAGGATTTCTATACGTATACATGTGTACGTCCATTTCGAAAAACGCGATTATTTTTTAGTTTTTAAGCGCAAAAAAGACGAAGTTCTACCTTGTAACCACCAGATATATTCTTATTGGTACAGGTAAAATTAAATCTATAGCCTAGTTAGCAAGCAATTAATTATTTTTCAAACGGTTGCGCTTTTAAAACCGAAAGTAAGATTTCTAGACGTATACGTCCATTTCGACAAACGCGATTATTTTTAAGTTGTAACCCTTGTCAAAAAATAACCCACTTTCATACCAAAACACACTTAAACCAACATAAAACTGTGTTTTTTCTGAGTTTTTCTCAGCGGAAGTTGGTTTTTGCTATTAAAAGCGAGTTTTATGTGCGCTAAACTGTGCTTAACTGAGTTTAAAGTTGGTTATTTTAAGAAGATGTGTGTTTAAGCGAGTTTTTTTCTGTAAGGAGTCAGTTTTTTTGTGTCAAAAGTGAGCCTTTTTATTTATGAGTTGGTTTATGTGTGTCTTTTTGTTTTATAAGCGAGTCTTTTACAACAGAAGTTGATCCTTTTTAAACAGAAGTGGGTTTAAGCGAGTTTAAATTGGTCTTTTTGTAAATAATTTGAGAGCTGAAACCAGGCTAAAAGACTCACTTAAACACACTTTTCAATAAGTTGGTCTTTTGTTTATAAATAATACTCATCAATAAAACAAGAATTCTTCAAATAGGTCTTTGTTTCATGTTTATAGCCATTATATAATACAAGTCAATTGTAAAGGGGCTTTTTTACAGCTTGTTTGCCATTGTCCCTATTGTAAATGTGTGTGCTCCCCATAATTTTTTAGTGAATATTGGATGAAAATGGCTCTTTCAGAACATCACAGGTTCACAGATGGACAACAAGTATCACTGCCAAAAACTATAAAAATGATAAAACTTAGTTTTATACCTGAAAATGAAAGAGTTTGTGTTTCGCTTTGATTTTTTTCTTTATATTTGTTTTTATTATAAACAATATCTTATGATTGTTTTATGTCTTAAAATTTTTATTTTTTTTAATTTTAAAACAATCTTATATGATTGGTTATATTTGTTTAAAACAGTATTTACTTGTTAAATCTGCATATTTAAATAATTATGGTATTGGAAACATTATTTTGGAAATAATCTATTAATTTGTGTACATAAGGGCTCTAGGAGAAGTGCCCCCCGGAGAACTGCCCCCCCAAAGATTTTTCACTGGGCGGAGAACTGCCCCCTCACTTTTTTTATAGGGCGGAGAACTGCCCCCCTGCCGATTAATAAGGGGCGGAGAACTGCCCCCCCTGTCAGAATTGATGACCCGGAGAAGTGCCCCCTAATTAAATAAATTTCGCGGCGATATATAAAGCGAGTATTATAATGACAATAACGCCAGTAACTTTTTTGCTATTATGTCTGGAAATTGAGTGAAATTTCAAAAGTAATATAAAGTTGTACAAGTAATAAAAGTTATAAAACGGCAAAAAAAAACCTGCCTCGGCATGGACGTCGCCATCTTGATAATCACGTGATTTTCGTCTATGTGAACAAAGAAAAACAAATCACTTTTTGCTAATAAAAAGTTTTCTCGGCTGAATTATTTGATATTTTCCCCGTAGGTAAAACAAACAATTAGCGTGCAATTTAATCTATCCTTATGCAAGCTGAAAACAATAATTTATTTGTTTGTTTTCGCCAATTACGGATTTGGACGGTTCAATATAATAAACCCGTATGCGGCTTTATTCAAAGCTAACAAGTTCTTAACAATAAAGGTCGGTCCGGTCTACCAATTAAAAGATTAAAAGATCGCGGTGCTTATCGTTAACGGTAACAAGTTCTCTGCCTGCCTAATTAGCTGCTAATTGAAGCAACTGTTACCGATTTTGTTTGTTTGGCATGTCGACATGATTTGCTCAAAATGCAAACTGTTGCCGTAATATGTGTAATGTGTGTATTTATGTATGTCATTTTGTATGACACATGAATTAACTAAACAACATAAATAAATTGATGATAAATTCGACTTCACTCTACTTTTTTCTTCAAGTCAGCTAAATTAATGCCTTTGCTTTGCCAATTAATTTCCCTTTTTATACGTAAATTTACGTTTTGTTTCCATGGGTCAATACTATCTTTATAATGAAAATTAATTCCGATGTAACTTTTCCTCCATAAGTACTGAGTTGCACGTCTATATTTAGTTGCGACACTTGGCCAGTATTAACACGCACTCGTTTCCTGTGTGGATTTCGACTATGTTTCGCGCTCTTATTAAAACACGACTTTTACATGGCATTCATGTATAGTGAGTGGTGCAGATGCGCACTAAGGGCCTTAAACAGTATTATCACATGCCTCTAGACAATTTGTGTTATTCAGTTCGATAAATGGTAATATACTTGTACTGAAATTCAATTGTAACCGGATAAAATGTGTACGGCGATAACGTAAAATTACCCGTAAGTATTGTTTTCACTACGTAACTAATAACTAATATGACACCGGGGGGCAGTTCTCCGCCCCTACAGATTTGATGGGGGGGGGGCAGATATCCGCCTACTAAATTCTGACAGGGGGGCAGTTCTCCGCCCCTACTGATTTGATGGGGGGGCACCTCTCCGCCACCTTTAAAATAAGGGGGCAGTTCTCCGGGGGGCAGTTCTCCGGGGGGCGCTTCTCCGGATACCGTACATAAGTTATGCAAGATTTTGATATTTTCATATGATACCATTGTATCCGTTTTCTTAATTTGCAATAAAATAATAAGATGCCAAACATGACCTGTGTTACATAAACAGTCAACAAAATAACAAGACAATACCTAAAAACACCCCTTTTCACACCACTAACAATAAACAGATAACAATCTGTCAGGCATTCAGAGCTAAACAGGGTACTGATTATCAGGGGCAGATAAGGCTACTGATAGGGTTTGCCCAGACATAAGGCTGGAGTGAGGTATAAGACTTTTGATTGGTTCAATTTTTTGCACAGGAAATTATTTGAAAACAACAACTTTTGAAAAACAAGCTGGTTTCAGCAATTGAATTGAGCTAAATTAAATTAACATTAAGACTTATAATTGTTCTGTAAAATGTATTGAAATACTGTCAGCATGAAGTATTGTGTGATGAAAACAACGTGTATTTTACTACAATTTGGAAATCAACAATAAGTTTGTTGGAAAAGAAGTTCAACTGTTTTTTTTTGAATACTGAAGAACAGTTTTAACAGGTTTGTATTGTCATTTCTTCATCCTTTTTTTATTTAGTTTACTGAATTAATTATGATCATTATTATGTTTATGTATTGTCACTGGGAAATGTAAATTGATAAGTTAATGTATTGCAACTTAAAGGAAAAACAACACAATTTGAAGCAAAAATAGATGAACATACACATGACAAAGTGTAAATGTTGGGTACAGTGAATTATTGTGGTTGTGTTTTATGATTATTGTCATCTTTATTGTTATTTATAGATATTTCTGGTTACTACTGAACAGATTTCTTTCCCTCATATTTTAATTTTGAAGGTTAAACTCTTGCCCCAAGAGCAAAAGGGGTAATCATACTACCTGATGTATGGACTTTTACACCAGGCTTTTACCCTGCACGAGCTGGCCAACTTGAGGGGAACTGAAGTGGGCAAACCTCGCCCTGTCGTTGAACAAGAAAGCTGGATTTGTTGAGAGGTAAAACTATACAGGTTATTGCATTTTAAAAGCGTCACAATTCTGACCAATGTGACAAAGATTTTTAGAGTTTGAAATGTGATGAAAGTAAATTACAAGCTTTGGAAAATTACCAATTGTAAATATTTTGTCAAAACTCCTTTTCTTTTTTTGGTTCCAGAGTATCATTTAAGCTGAAATCCAGCATGAAACCAGGGAGGTGATGGCCATCGCACAGGCCATGTGCCGACTATTCACTTTCCACCAGCTTGTGACTTGCTCCATGAAGGGAGCAACAAATACAAAGGGGTCACCAAGACCAAGCCTCCCCGCTGCTGAGAGAAATGCAATCATTGGTACTTTTTCTTCATCATAAAAATTTGAAGTACCAATTATCCATATAGAAATTCAATACACATTCTACAAATATTTTTCAGATCACTTACTGTTTACAGTCGCATAAATATCATTTTATTACATCATTTGTGAAAAGGGGGAGTTTTTATAATCCAAGTGACAGTTAACAATAGTTGTTTTTTTTATTCATGAAGTAAGGGATTGAAAAACTTTGTCTGTGTCTCTAGTCACTGTCTCCAGGACAATCAGTAATAAACTCATTTGTGTTGACTTCTTTAATATGCAAATATTTAACCTCTTTTTCTGGCTAGAGTATTTTCTATTTAAGAACAGATTTTGTTGTTTTTTTGCATGTTTTTAAAATGAATAGTCTATCATATTTTTTCAGATGTCATAGCCAAAACCTTTGACAAGCCTTCGGTTGATGTTGAAGAAAAGATGAGAGGTTGTTTAAGGCATCTGCGGCTGATGCACAAGTAGACTGAAGTCTTTGTAAATAAAATGTGCTGTTAAAATGATTATTTAACCTTTGTTTTCACTTTGTTATATAGATTTGCACCTGTTTCAACAACATTAACTTATTTTTATGCTCCCGGTAGGGTCTCATATAGCAGTTGAACTGTCCGTCTGTCTGTCTATCCGTCCGAAAACTTTAGCATTGGTCATAACTTTTGCAATATTGAAGAAAGCAACTTGATATTTAGCATGCATGTGTATCTCATTGAGCTGCACATTTTGAGTGGTGCAAGGTCAAGGTCATCCTTCAAGGTCAGAGGTCAAAATCCAATGGAAAAAATAAGCAAAGAGAGATAATTTCTATACCTGCCAAATGATAAATAGAAATTTTATTTCAAAGCGGTGCAGTAGGGGGCATTGTGTTTCTGACGAACACATCCACATCTCTTGTTTGTATTTATTCCATACAATCTTACTTTTTTCAGTTCTTTCTTTGTGTTCAATGTTATGTTATAACACTATTATATTTTATTATAACAATGCCATGTCTGTCAAAATAGTTTTATCATGCTGTGTATATGGATATATATGTAAAGTTTTATGTTTTATCGTTTAAAAAAAAGTAATTAGAATTTAATTTATGATATTTTTGTTCTTATCATAAAAAAGTTTTTCAGTTTTCAAGTGGGTGAAAAGTGGGTTTTTACTGAGCATTTAACAGGTTTTAAAGCTAGTTTTAACTGGGTTTAATCTGTGAAAAGCACACATTTAGCTCACTTAATGCTCAAATAAAAACCCACTTTTAACTCGCTTAAGAACAGGAAAAACCGACTTGATGTGTAGAAGTGGGTGTAAAAGCCAACATAAAGAAGGAGAGCACACTAACTTATAACCAACTTAAGTTGGTAAAACTCGGTTTTAAAGCGTGTTTTAACTGCGTTTAATCTGAGTTAAGCACACATTTAGCTCACTTAACACTCAAACAAAAACCCACTTTTAACTCGCTTAAGAACAGGAAAAACCGACTTGATGTGTAGAAGCGGGTTTAAAAGCCAACATAGAGAAGGAAAACACACTCACTTTTAACCCACTTAAGTGGGTTTAAGTTAGTTTTAGTTGGTTTAAGTTGGTATAAGAAGGTATAAGCGTGTTGGTTTATGTGAGTGAAATCCAGGTTTTACTTACAAAAAACCAAGTCAGTAAGCAAAAAGTGTGTTTAAAAGACACGCTTTAACCCGGTGCCAATACCGCAGGGTTTAACACGGTTTTAACACGGATTAAAACCGGGTTTTGCCCACTTTTTTGACAAGGGAAAGCGCAAAAAAGAAGGATTTGTACCTTGTAACCACCAGATATATTTTATTTGGCATAGATAAAATATGTTTCTTATTTATACTTAAATTTAATATGCCAAATAAGGTGTGTGGCTTTAATGGCACATTTTAGCACAATGTTTTTCAATATAAAATTGAATTCAAAAATTGAATTGAAAGCAAAACTGTGTTTATCAATAGTAAATTAAGACTTCCCCTGGCGATTTAGTGTCTGCAGAGTACAGACTCGGAAATTCTGTAACGCATAATTGTAACTGGGCCACACTTTGTGCCTATGTCGTTCGAATATGCAGGGAGTAGTCCATTCTAAGGATTTCTCTCAAATCAAGCACTAAAATATTTGAATGTATTCAATGGTGTCTGCTGGTGCTGTGAATAGGTCATTTATGGTGAAAAAATGGGTATTAAAAGACCAATTTAAGGTGTTGTTCATTTACCCTAATTGTTACAAAAAAATAACAATACAATTTATTCCAAAGCCGATGTTGGTGTGGTGTGATATAGTTCTTAATTAATGTATTGTGTTATAGAATTCATTTTAGAAGTTCTGACTTACATATATTTTCTGATGAAAAGATGAATAATTGCATATATTTTCCGTATCAGTAACCAGCGCTTTTGCCAACCAGTGACTGCGCATGCACAAAAAAATCCCGATTGTAAACTATAACAATTAACTAGTCTATCACATAAATAGAATGATGAATAGTGCACACACATCTAAACCTTTGCATAAAGACACACTCTTTCTTAATTTGAGCACCGGGAAAAGTCTCGATTTTTTTTTACTATATACTATATATACTAACAAGAGATACAACTAGCCTCAATATCAGTCGACACGGGTTTGCAACAATTATTTTTCTGAATTTAACCCTTGAAAAAACATTAAGACCTGGATCAGTCACATATGATTGCGCGCGATTTCTGATAGTATTTAAAAATACTATGAATTATTTCGTAGGAGTATTACTTTATCTTACCATTAACTATGATTTCGTCTGGTTTTAAAACCATACAATGATATACATTGTAATTGTATGCCTGTTCCGCTCTGTTAACTCCTAGTAGATATTAATTTTCTTTAAATTGAATTTTATCAAATGTTTTGTGCACTTTTTTCAGCTTGTGCATTTTTAACTAATAACATTCACATTTTATCATGCTCTGATAAAATATGGCAATTGAAATATTGATCAGACCAACAGTATTTATGTATACATGTATTTTGAAATAAAATGTTTGCATAATTAATTCAACTGAACTTTACATTTCTATATACTCTCTCTTTTTTATTTTCAGAACTCATCATGAAGATGACTGTTAGAGTCCACCTACCAGCTCAGTGTGGTTAAATTTAGCTGTCTGCCCCCTACCATTTGGAGCCACCAGGGCTTTCCTTTGACCCGAGCTCCCGGGTTTCGACGCTTGAAAATTAATGAAGACCCCTTTTTGACTCTTGAGAAAATTACGTCATGCGTCACATTTGACCCGGGGGAATATACCAGACTTGCGTAAACGAGATCAAAAGTTGTTAAGACTAAGCGATAATTGGCTCGGGGCGGAGTATCTCATTTAGTACACGCTTATCGTTAACGCCCGTTTCCAATCATCGAAGCACAAGTCCACCCAGTAGGCGGAGTTTGGTTAATTAAGAAATCTAGTATTGATCAATTAAAACACTGCTGGTTCGATGACGCGCGTATTAACTTTCCATTATTTATCATAGCGTTTGTTATCAGCTGTTTGCCGAAAAGACGTGTATTAAACCCCCCTAGTTGCAATAATCCAACTCCCAGCTATTGACCCTCTGAGCTGTACGTATGTACTCATAAAAGCTCAGAGCATTTAAGAAGAACTATAAACCCACCAAAACAGAATGGACTCATCCGCATCAGTTTTAATAATATTCAATATAAAATAATAACATCCATATCCACATAACACCGTAAAGCATATTTTGAGATATTTCCAGAGTATGGCAGAATGTATTTCCAAAGCTGAATGCACCCATCACTGTTTCACTTCATGATTGCTCAGTTCAAAGACGCGCGAAAGTTATGCTGGCATATGTACTGTCTACAACGTCAAATTACACGTTTTGCATCAAAGTTGCTAAAAATAACTATAGAACCGATACAACTGGCCTTGTGGCAAAGTGACAATTTTTGCATGAGCTAATTGATTACAAAATACATGTAGGCGTAATAATTGACCCTTTGAGAAGGCATAGAAAACGGCGTGTTTATCGCACGTCTTCCGTGAAGATGGCACATGAAATAATTTAAGGGCGTCGGAATTTTTTATGGGATTAAATACGGAGGCACCTTTATCGGCGAGTAGAAATAATTTCCTTTTATAGTTTACCGATTTATATAGGCTATTGTGTTTAGGTACCACCCGTATGTTGTTGTTTTTTTCTGTGATAGCCAGCGGAAATGGGTTTTTTTCACATTTTGTATTTCATTCTTAATTTAATAGCCACGCGAAACGGTCAAACAAAGTTATTGGATAAAGTGTAATTGTGAAAAGTGTAATTGTGCTAGTGCATTCGGAAAATGTCGCAGAGAAACCTTTTCGAATTCGGAATCGGTAGTAACTCTGAAAGTGTGTGTAAGACGCCAACGACAAAGCGTACTTTAGATCTAAATGACAGTGCTCCTAACACCCCCAAACGTGCGAAAGAAGAACATATGACATATTACTCTGCTGTATACATGAAGTTAATGTTGTATTAGAATACATGTTTTGTATTTATTAATCATTGAAATATTGTGTTTAAATGCATAGTGTTGTAGTGCCAGTAAAATGTAAGAAATAAATGTTAACATACATGTATCTTTTTATTTGTTGCTTTTTTAACCAGGTTTTCCGAAGGAAAAAAATGGTTATTTGATTGGCGAATGCGGGCGGGCGGGCGGGCGGAACAAGCTTGTCCGGGCCATAACTTTGTCGTTCATTGTGAAATTTTAAAATCATTTGGCACATTTGTTAAACATCATTAGACGGTGTGTCGCGCGAAAAAATTACGTCAATATCTCTAAGGTCAAGGTCACACTTTGAGTTCAAAGGTAAACAAGAGCACCGCCTTGCGGGTGCAGACCGCTCATCTATTTTCTTTTTAAAGGTGAAGGGACTCTCATTTTCAATCACAAAGGAGGGAGGAGTGGAGTGAAGAGGGGTGTATAGTGTGGGGTTGTGGACATTTATTACATTATTATTTGAAGTTTGAAAGCAATAGCCTTGATACTTCGAGTGGATCGAAACACAAAATTTAACCATATATTAAAAGTTACTAAGTCAAAAAAGGGCCATAATTCCGTAACAATGACAACCAGAGTTATGCAACTTGTCCTTTTACTGTACCCTTATGATAGTTTGTGAGTGTTCCAAGTATGAAAGCAATATCTATGATACTTTAGGGGTAAAGTGGACCAAAACATAAATCTTAACCAAATTTTCAATTTTCTAAGTATAAAGGGCCCATAATTCCGTCCAAATGCCAGTCAGAGCTACATAACTTTGCCTGCACCGTCCCCTTATGATAGTTCATAAATCTTGCAAGTATGAAAGCAATAGCTTTGATACTGTAGGAATAAAGTGGACCTAAACACAAAACTTAATCAAATTTTCAATTTTCTAAGTATAAAAAGGGCACATAATTCTGTCAAAATGCCAGTCAGAGTTACATTACTTTGCCTGCACAGTCCCCTTATGATAGTTAGTAAGTGTTGCAAGTATGAAAGCAATAGCTTTGATGCTTAAGGAATAAAATGGACCTAAACACAAAACTTAACCAAAATTGTCAATTTTCTAAGTATAAAAAGGGCACATAATTCTGTCAAAATGCATGCCAGAGTTATCTAACTTTGCCTGCCCAGTCCCCTCATGATAGTAAGTAAGTGTACCAAGTTTGAATGCAATAGCATTGATACTTACTGAGAAAAGTGGAACTAAACGCAAAACTTAACCAAAATTTTCAATTTTTTAAGTATAAAAAGGGCACATAATTCTGTCAAAATGCACGTCAGAGTTATCTAACTTTGCCTGCCCAGTCCCCTCATGATAGTAAGTAAGTGTACCAAGTTTGAATGCAATAGCATTGATACTTTCTGAGAAAAGTGGACCTAAACGCAAAACTTAACCGGACGCCGACGCCAACGCCAACGCCGACGCCAAGGTGATGACAATAGCTCATAATTTTTTTTCAAAAATTAGATGAGCTAAAAATGGCCAAAAATGAGCTTGTCTGGGCTATAACTATGTCATTCATTATGAGATTTCAAAATCATTTGGCACATTTGTTAACCATCATTAGACGGTGTGTCGCGCGAAAAAATTACGTCAATATCTCCAAGGTCAAGTTCACACTTTGAGTTCAAAGGTAAAAAATGGCCATAAATGAGCTTGTCAGGGCTATAACTATGTCATTCATAATGAGATTTTAAAATCATTTGGCACATTTGTTTACCATCATGGGACGGTGTGTCGCACGAAAGAATCACGTCAATATCTCCAATGTCAAGGTCGCCACGACTAAAAATAGATTTATTTTAAAACAAACTTACAAAGGGGATTAATTTTGCTTGTTCATTTCAAAAGTTCAGTTTGAGTTGTCTCCCTTTATCAGATTTTTTTTCACAATGAAAACCTGGTTTTGTGACAATTTTGTCCCTTGTATATATTATATCTCAGTAATTTGCTTAAATTGCAAAAAAACATGGACTCTCCTGCGTTATTATTAGGACTCTCAGAAGTTTGATTTTGACTCTTGAAAATATGGTCCCAAGAGTCCTTGACTCTTGAGATTTGAGGTCTAAGGAAAGCCCTGGCCACAGTGTATTTGTTACTTATTGTACTGTTGAATGTCAATAACAATTTTAAATAAAAAATAAACGTCTTTAACAGACAGCGTTTTATATTTACTTATTTATGTTGAAATCACCTATATTAAGTGTAAACGTATTGATATATGACCGTTCATTGTACACTGACTTCTTGTGGCCGAAGCCCCCACCCCGCCCCCCCCCCCCCTCTTCGCATTTGTTTAATAGAACAAATTGTGTGCCACCCCAGTTATGTCCGCTCTGGAACCGGCCCTGTATAGTATATAGTAAAAAAAAATCGAGACTTTTCCCTGTGAATTTGAGTGGGTTATGTTGTTGTTGTTGTTGTAAGATTCCCCTGTTGAATTATAGGAGTACCCAAGGTGTAGATCTAGTAGTTCTGCCCTTGGTAGTTTGAGGTTTGCGGCCTCTGGTTGTGTCTGATGCTGTCGCACAGAATGAGGCCATCCTTAAAAAATTGTTTGTTTGACATAACCCGACCCAGGTAAATTTTGGTGGGTAGGTAGGTAGGGATTTCATTTATTTTTTAGTAATTTTTTTTTCTGACATTGAACTACGACATATACCAAACTGAAAGGTAATTATCAAATAAAGCTCCAAGTCTTCTGCCTCTGGTAAAGATTTTTTCTGCACCGTCCGTATCACCGCACGTGTATTCGTAAGTCTATTTTTTTCAATAAAGAACTTCGAAAATATAATATAATCGACGAAAAATACTTTATCTGAAAACGACAGTCCGAAAAATTGTACGCATTTTGCACATGAAATAAAATGTGCATATCGTTTGACTTCAGAAAATGAAAACAAGTAACCTTGCAAATACGTAATTAATATACTATTTGGTTGACATATTACTTTACAATAGCATAGTTTGTGAGTAAAAAAACAACAAAGTAATTATAACATTTTAATTTCAATCAAGAAAAGAAAGGTGCAACATCTTCGACATGTAACTAATTATTTAATTATCATCCTTTAATTCAGATCCATAGTCGGTAGAAATTTGTAAAGTGATCAGCTTAAAAATAATTTATTGAGTGTTAAGCTTCTTTTCATTTGTTTATTTTTTAAACGACTTTTGCCATCGACCATTATATTGTAGGCAGACGACAATATCAACTGTGTATTCCATTATCTGCGCATAAATGACCCAAATTACCCGATAGCGAACTCAATGTTGATTGGCCAGCTACCATATGCGCTTCAAATTGTTCATGGAAACAAACAGAAAATAGTTTTAAAAAATATCCGGATTAAAATGGCGGATGTTTTCAATGAAATTTAACGAGATTGAAGCATATTCGCAAATTATATTTTTCTTGAGCCAAATTCGCTATACTTTCGCAAATGGCAAACGACAGCGCGAGCCCTGTAATAGTGAGCATTTATTCCAATAATAACACGTTCGCAATACTCGCACTGTCGTTCGCCATTTTAGTTATTTGCGAAAATATTGAGACTTTGGCACAAGAAACATCTAAATTGCGAAAATCTAGTAAAATTTCGTTGAAAACATCCGCCATTTTAATCCGGACTGGTTTTCTATATTTGTCTCTTTGTTTCAATGAAAGTGTTCTCAATTCGAACAGTTAACGAAACCCGGTCTGTATCCGATTAGACATTGCTTGACCTTATTGTTAATGAAGTGCAAATGGTAGCAGGCCAATCAGCATTGAGCTCGCTTACAATGACATGACGTTGTCGAATGAAGCGTGAGGACGGGTGGAGCTATCGGATAATATTGGGTCATTCATGCACAGATGTTGTATAATTTGAATACACATTTAATATCGCCGCCTGCCTCCAAAAAAGCGACCGGTCGGAAAGTCGTATAAAGAGATAAGCAAATGAAACAAAAACGTATCAATACCCGTCAATAAATATTTCTAAGCTGACCACTTTTTATCTTTCTACCGAATATTTACCGATTTGAATTAAAGAGTGATAATTAAACAATTAGTTATATGCCGATAATATTACACATCTCTGCCGATTGCCGAATAGAATTGAACCGGGATAATTGATTAATTTGTTTTTTTACTCCCAAACTATCCTAAACGACAGCAGCGTATTTTAATTAAAGGGATACAAGAAAAACAGGAGCGGTTTAATCGTATTTAAAGTATAATTAATTGCATTTGCATATGTCAAATAAATAGGCAACTCAAATAAATACCGGTACGCGTTTTGTTCATTGCTATTCTAGATATCCTTGAAAGAGCATTCAATTAAATGACGCAAATAACCAAAAAGGATAAAAAGCGGAAAGGAAAAATTTAGCGGAAAGAATTTTTGGCGAGCAAAAAAATTTTTTTTGGGAAAGTAACAAAATTCAGTCGGGCCGATTTTAGTGGGTCGGTCGGGTTATGCCAAACAAAAGAATTTTTAAGGATGGCCTGAACGTATCCTCACAACCACAGAGGTATATATGTGCGCGATAAAAACATGCCTTTGTACATTATATCAAGTTGCCGGATGTTAAAAAGTGTCTATCACCAGAAAATGTAAAAGAAATCCGGTACACTGACTTAAAGTCTAATACGTAACGACGGATAGGCACAATAAAATAGATATATACAAAGTTTTTTCGTCTGGTGTGCCGCTATTAAGTATAGTCAATAGTAAAAGACGATATTTGCTTAAAGGCATAGTACTGGTCGTAGCCAGCGCATATAACTATTGTAAAAGTTGAGAGTTAAAAGCAAGTACATTAAAATATAAGTCTTATTATAATAAGATCGCGAGAAGCGACAGATATGCATTGGCATACGATGCTGTCCGGTAATCTTGCGCAGTTAAGGGTCAATTGGTTTAAAAACATGTTCTTTTATAAATTAACAACATAATATCTTAATTTATTATGGAAATAAAAAATTCATGTGCTTATTAACACAAAAATATCTGATTAATTCAGTGAAGAACTGTCCAATTTGATTTCAAAACAAACATGACTCACCTCATTTTCAAACTATCACAGTGTCCGGTAATCTTGCGCACTTTCTGTAATGACCTCGTTTAGGCAAAATTGTAGACATATGGTGTCCAATTATTGACAAAAAAATATTCCAGAAAAATATTTTTTAAATCAGTTTGAAAAACCATTGAAATTAAATGTGGATTTTTAGTGCAGTTTTTGTTCACTACAAATCAACAAATAATATAGTCACTAGTAATAGTGTACAATTAATATAAAAGTACCGGTATGCTTGAAAAAAAATGTTTATGCATAACGGGTTTGATTTTATCACGATCATGCTTCCATAGTTAACAGAAAATATAAAAACTAGGCCATTGCGCATGCGGAAATCATACCAAATTGGTTTGACAGAATGGCTGGAAATATTGACTACGGGAAATAATGGACAATGTCGGTCTGATGCGATATATTTTCATGGCCAAAATACCATAACTGATCGGATATTGTGCAATGGAATGCTAAATTAAACGTTGGATTTATGAATTCTGAATTTAAAGTATGAAAACGCTAAAGACTGCAGGGAATTTGTGATTCATTTCGAATTTTTTGTAAGTGGGCCAGTGTTTACGATGTATAGGGATGACGCAACCGGTGTTTAAATGTAATGATCAAATTTAATTTTGCATGAAATACGTACCTTTTAAATCCGTTAATTACTAAAAATGTGAAATTCCATCTTGCATCACTAAAGAAAACCATTTGTCGTCTGCGAGATTCGCAAATTCGAAGTGCGCAAGATTACCGGACGCGCAAGATTACCAGACTTAAGGTACATGTAGCGCACCTCTAATGGGCACATATCCAAATATAATCTATTAATTATTTTCTTAATCAGCATCATTTCACTGAACTACATGCAAATTTGTAGGTAGGCTTTCCATGCTTTTTTTAAAAATATACCGATTTTTTCAAAACCAACCCCACGCTCGGCTTTTGTCCAGTTTATTTTCACCCCTGGGGTATATAAAAGTTCCATAATTCATTCAAATTTCCAAATATGGGCATGCAGTTGGTTTGTACAGATGCTGTAAAGGTGTTTAAAGTTTAAACAAGATGAAATAAGTATTCTTTTACAGACATTTATTTTTTACAAATTTTATCTATGGAAGAGCGCCATGAAATGTAAGTGATTTCAGCCAAGTAAAAATTCGGTCGGTTAAAAAACAAAGTGTCATAAAATTCAAAATAGTATCATTTAAGTCATATTTTAAACTTAGTTTTTATAGAAACACTATATACAGCAAAAATACCAAGAACTAGACAGATTTACCGTTTACTTTTTGAAATAAAAATAAAAATGCAACATGCATGGTTCGTATTTTCAACAGTAAATCACCCAATTTCGCCATAACATAGTTTTAATTTTAATAATTGAAGAATGTGCATAAAAATTGCAACATATTTAACAATAAATATAGCTTATGTGCCATATTAAATCAAATTACGTTCGAAAATAAATAAAACGCGTCGCAACAAAGTATACGTCGTCGGCAGGATTCGAACCTGCGCGGGAATATCCCAAAAGATTTCTAGTCTATCGCCTTAACCACTAGGCTACGGCACCTAATAGTAGGCTCTTCAACCTTTGAAGAAATCGCGGGAAATCCATACATGCAATAATTTTTTAGGTCCAAAGCGGGACATTCCATAAAAAATTGTCGGGACATTTGACCAAAAGCAGGACACCTAAAACGATCTATCATTCCACCTTTACTATAGTCAGTATAGTACTAACAAAAACTCTTGATACTTTTATTCAAGACATAAAACATCTGATATGAAGCATGAAATCTTAAACATAACAATAACAGTTTTATTAAATAAGACAATAGCAAACAACGAAGATAATATTCATCTGTTTAAGAGTACAAAATCTAGAACATTACGACAACAATACTCATTATATTAATTTCAATGGCAAACATTAACGCAGGGGAGGCTATCCAGTTGACTGAAAGTACGGGTTACAGTACACTATCTACCGAACAGTTACACACGGAATGCGCGGCCGTACACATTTCCGTATTTTGTTTTCTTCCTATATACACAGATTAAACTGAATTGTGAATTGTCAGGCGCTGTATTGGGGTAGTGTCAAACTGTCATGAATAACAACACGTTGTTTTTATTACAATAACACAAGACAAGATGGGTAACTCTTTTACTGTTTGTTGCGATGTTTGTTTAAGCATGTGTCCATGCGCAGTTTGTTACTTGTCAATTGTCGCGGCTTAATTGGAGTAGGGTCAAACTGTCATGCATAGCACCTCGTTGTATTTAGCTTAATTGGAGTAGGGTCAAACTGTCATGCATAGCACCTCGTTGTTTTTATTACAATTACACTAGACAGGATGGGTATCACTTATTGGACTGTTTGTTGCGATTTTGGTATATTGCACATTCGGAATATCCCGCTATATTGGAACTAAACATTGAATGTAAAAGACTCATTTATGACGTAGCGTTAATTTTACAAAACAATTGTTTTGTAAACCGTTTCAAACAAATACAAAATAAACACATTTTCAACATTTATTTCATTATTATAAAACTATCGATAGCAATAAGCGACCAATATCTGGAAGACCACCATGGTGTGAATGTCTGATGAAATCAATAATTAGCTGATAAATCGCTGATAAGGTGTCATAAACAACACTGGTACACACGATAAGTAGAATCGGATTGTTAATTGGGGGGCAATAAAGGGATTAGCGGTGTTAAGTGTTAGCGAAACAGAGCTTGAATAGCGAATTTTATTGGGAACCTATACACCTTACATCGTTTTTTACGAATGTCGGGACAAATCGTCTCATGGCGGGACGGCGGGACAAAGGGCCCAAAAGCGGGACTGTCCCGCCGAGATCGGGACGTATGGCATGTATGGGAAATCATTAGAGGTGCGCTACCTTAACTAGCGATGGGCACAAGGGAGGCAACTGCGTACGGCTCATTTATTACTGAACAATTCCTGCGCGAAATCTCGTTCATAAAAATAGTGCCGATAGGGGGTCGGAATTACGTCGTTTTAAAGGTGGTTTTCGATTGGATATGGTTAAAATAACCACTAATCATATAAGTTAATACATTTATGTTCGCGGGCAAAGCACTTTCGTTTCCACACAGTTGCGTTGAAGATTAAAAGAAAGCCTAAGAAAATTTCCGAGATCGAGAAAAATAGGTAAGATACATTGCCCAGTAGAAAAATTGCTTTTATTTTGAAGGTTAATCATTCTCCTTTCCATTCATGCCACTAATTGCTTTGCAAAATGCCGTAATTCTGCTGGTTGTTGCTAATGTATGGACCCACTATTGACCCATTTCATGAATGGCAAGATGGCCGCCGTTGTTGAAAATTCATACGACGTAAATATCAATTGTTCTTTTTTTGCTCTGTAAAGTTGCCAAAAAATGTGTTGTACGTGCTAAACATCATTGAAGGATATATTTATGCCGACATTATATCGTAATGGTAGATTTCATTCGTATATCTGTAAATAGACGTTTCGATAATACAAAATACAGACTTGCACTATTCGGACAGCAAGTATTTCGGATATTGCATTAATGATACAAGATACAAGAATCTTTATTTAACGTCGGATGTGAACAACAATTCGATACAGTCACTGTATTTTAGTTATATTATGTAGATATATTATTTCTTTGATTTCAATTATTCTTTTTGCAGACATATGTTTGATACTAATAAGTCAGAGTCTCAGGATTGGGAAGAGTTTGACTCGGAGTCTAACAGTGAGCGTTCGGAGTCTGACAGTGAACGGTCGGAGTCTAACAGTGAGCGTTCGGAGTCTCACAGTGAGCGTGTATCACCGCAGCCAGGTCAATTTACACAGGACCGGGCTGCAAAAGCTGAAAAGTTGAAGCTTCCGCATCAGGTACTAGATAAAAAATAATATGCAATTTTAACCAATAAATATTATTCTTAGTATATAAATGACATTTCAGCAGAATGACATTTTGAAACAAAAACCCCATGTAATTTTATTTTATGGCAATGTATCGGTCATTTTGAAATACATTTATTATCAACATTAATTAATCATCATTATTGTAATTCACTAATGTTTATGCATTTGAAATATATACTGTTATACTTTTAAGAAGTCAGATATCACAAAATGTAGTTTAAAAAGACAGATATCACATAATTGAGTTTAAGAAGACTGATATCACAAGATAAGGAAGAGCAGTCTTTTTTTTTAATTCTAAAGCTGTAGCCTAATCTAGTCTACAATCCCTCGGAAATTTTCATAAAAAGGCTACATCCTCTCAATTTTTTTCATTATATTCATGCACTTAACCCAAAAAAAGAAACTTACACCTGGAAATTGCATTCCCCTATGACTAACAATGCGTGAGTTGTATCCCCAAATTTTGGGTTTCACACACTTTTTCCTATATAATATGAAGGCTAAGGCCCCTTCCCCCAACAGCCTTAAAAAAGCCTTGAATGGTAAAAACAATGAACCTTTAAGCTATTTTCCGTTTAAGAAAGTCCCTTCTTAAAGAAAATCCATTTGAAGCAGAAAGTGTTGTCTCTGATAAGCCTGTGTCGACTAATATGGGATGACACTTTAGGCTCATGCATTAAGCCCCGTTTTCCCAGAGTGCAGCTCAAATGTTCATTTACATGTTACAGAGTACCGCAAGAAGCTGCCGTTTGTGAATGCGCCCCGATAGAGGAGATTGAGGCAAAGAAGCTGAAGGCAGCGTGGGGGGGGGGGGGGAAAGAGAAGAAATCAGGAAGAAATCGCCATAGGCGATAACTGAATATAAGATTTTTTAAACCATTGGATAGGTTTGTTAGTCACCTATCTTAGGAAAAATACTTACAGATACATTGAAGTTCAAATAACTAGTGTTAGGTCTTATTTAAATAAGAAGAATTTTGGTTTTTGAACCTATTTAATGAAGCAAATGATTTTACTTTTGTTAAACATGTGTGGCAGTGAACTATTGTCTGCATGTTAACCTTATTTAAGTATTGGCTGTTGTTCTTGGGGTGTATTTATAATTTGAGAACTTATTTTACCTAATGGACAATTTATTTTAATTGAGTGAACAACATATAAAACTTGTCAAAACTATTGAAAGCCCCCATAAGAATTTCATTGTTTTGTAGTGACCACTATGTCTGCTCGTGACACTGTCGGTCTGACATGTGAGAGTGAAGTTGAAGTAAAATGATTCATCAATCATCACTTATGAAAAAATTCAATCTTTGGGATTAGTTTTTGCCTATATGCTACCTTTGACTGACAAAAAAAACAACATCAACAATGTTGTTTTTTTTTTAATTTGAACAACTCGTCATCGTGATTGGGAGGCATGTGTCATTTTAATTCATCATTATGTAATGTCGGGTAATTGGACATTTCACAAGTATTTGTATATTGTGTATGCACAACAAATATAAATTGTGTCAACAAATTATGTGTTAGTTCACCATTAGTTATCATTGAAAATAAAACCTTAAAAAAGCTGCAGAGTTGTTGTTGATAGCAGTAAAGACAAAGGCTATTCACGCACATAAATATATATTTGTATGCCCCCTTATTTTGCCATAAACTTTGCAGTAAAAAGTGCAAAACCAATAAAAAATACGTGTTATTAATATGTTTTAATGTGTTTTATATCTAAAAAGGCATTCACATAGATAAAAATAACTTATAAATGGCCAAAATAGCTGGTTAAATGCAAATGTCAGTTGTTTGCTGGCAATGAACCAGATTTTTGGCAGAAAAAAACAGCAGAAAAATTCACCTATTTTTTTACGTGTTTTAAAAAAATCATAAAAAATATATTTTTCATCCTAATAAAAAAAGAAAGACATCATTATGTTTGTTTTAAGTAGTATAACATCAATGCCAAATATCATTCAAATATTCCCATTTTAAAAAAATCATTGCCTCTTGCTACCTTAACTGTACATGTTTATTACAATATTAATTTCATTAAAAAAAGCAATTTTGCCAAAATGAGTTGCTCCTAAGATTATGCAATGGTAAACAACTTCGTTTCCTAAAGCGCATTGATTAATATTACCAAATTCATCGATATTAGGTGAATTTCTACACAAGGTCACCGAATGATATTTAAAGAAAAGGGGAGCAACTCATTTATCTGACTTGAAAAAATGTACAGTGCACGATTCATTTGTTTGAGAAATTGACATTGTATGAATCAGACCATAGTAAATGTACAGATATTGCACATTAATAGGTGTAAGAAACAAATTTTACCTTTTTCATCACATTATAAGTTTTATATTCGTTACTAAAATGTATGGTTTATGTTCGTTCTCTAAATTCGTTGTCAGGTCACATAACCCCAAACCGGAACTCCTGTTTTTAGGGTTACATGCAGTCAGTTTGATACTTAGCACACATTGTTGAGTGCATGCTGCCTAGGATTTGTAAAATACATTGCAAATGGTTGGTTTTGGTATCAACTTGAAGGTATATTTGTAAGCAATAAGAAAATAAGCCATTTTTGTGCTCTACTTTTTGTGTTGATGGTTCCCGGCTTCGAAAGTAGGTCATACTATTTGAGCCCAAAATGGTTGTCTGCACAGCTGTCAAAACCGGTTTGCCTATTCTAAGGTAAATATTTTGAGTTTGCGCGTATAGAATTTAATGACATGCATTTTTTTCAAAAGATTATGCATTAATCTTTCCAATGATGTGTGATGATATAGTGGGTATGCGCTTGATCATGGTAAAAATTGATATCGAACTTCAACTATTTTATATGTAATATAGAAGGAAATTAATTGCGCATGCGTAACCTTTAAGCACATCCGACCAAGTTAGTCGTCTGCCAGAATTTTGACATTTGACCATCAAAAACTCTCTGTATTGCAAAACATAACTGCCAGATGTCATTTTGACCCAAATAAGGGCTGTTTGCAATTGGGCTGTTGCACTTGGGGTCATAAGGGGGGTAAATGCTGGAAAATCACACCGAAACCTGTTCGGGAGACATATTCTAAGACTACTTAAACACCCGGTATTGTTTTTCAGTGCCATTTTGACATTAATTTGCATCAATCTCAATAATGAACCTAATGCATGTCTTTATTTCATCTGTATTTATTATTATTGTTTACTTTTTGAGCCTTTTTCTGTTAAAAATGCCCGCCAATTTTGGACCTACACTTCTATCCGCCTTCGCCTTCAACCCATTCAGGCAGATCTACTCAGAATAACACTACTTTGCCTTATTTTACCTGTTTGGATATCTCGCTGAGTTCAAGTAAAATCAAGTATTCAGCTGAAAACACAAAAATGATAATAATATTATGCTTTCTTTCCTGGAAGAATGTTGTTGCGATAGACCCTGCATGAAAAACACCAGGGAATCTGTATTTAAGTGACCTTAATATTATGCGTAAACCTAAGTGTGCATTTGTAGGCGGTGTCGAAATGGGTCTATAGCTCTGCCTGAACTGTCGTCCAATTGGTTTACAAGTCCGGCTGAAGTGACAGGCCATCAAAAACTGTACAGTGTGACTGATTCGGAGACGGCCCTCAACACTCGCCCAGTCGTGTCGAGAGGATCGGTGTCTTTGCAGGTTAGTACGCCGTTATTTTCAATTAAATCTATTGTAAAATGATTTCTTTGATATCCTGGCACACTTTTGTCACCAAAATTAGGAAATTTGTGTGTTTTACATTGACTGCAGCTCTGAAACCAAACTTTGTGGCGATAACTTTGCCGGTGTGCCCGACAATGTGATGCCGGCGTGGTGAATTAACCATTTGCAGCAAATAAAGCGAGAAAGACTATTGAAAGCTTACTCTAATTGTATCTAACTTACATTAGTTGGCACCGTAATGGGCAAATGCGCACAAAAAACCTTTTTTGTTTTCTCAGATTACACGGAATTGAGCACCCGGGCCAGACTGACACTTTCCGGAGCCTGCCCTAGACGGAACTCGAGCCGAGGAATCATAGGTCCAGGTGTGACAAAAGACTTAAAGCTCATGTCTGACGATGACTTTTTTTAGTCAGGAAGCCAAGTGTGTTGTTTTTCCATGCAAGCGAGCCCTTTTGTTGGGTCAAATGACATCAGCATTGCTGCTTCTACATGGATTTTACCTAAAATGTGCAAAAAAAATATAAAAAGTTTGTTCGAATCCAGTTCAAAACCTGCTTTGATGCACAAATATTGCCATTGATGATTTTTTTCACTTATTAAGCCATATGTAAGATAAGCTTTGCCTATTAGAATCGAAAGACATGCCTTGTATGGAGTCTAAGTGCTGCATGTATGATGTAACCGAGTTTGGCTTTTCTACCTTAATTCTTGACGCGAAACGCTGTTACGCATGGCGCTTTCAACGGCAACTTTTATGAATTAATCTGTGTGTCATTGTACCGGAACTTTGTGATCTTTCTCAAAACAGATTATACCTGTGGGAAAAGTGCCTTTAATTTAAATTTGAAGGGGTTGGGTTCTCTTAAAGGTCACATAACCCCAAACCGGAACTCCTGTTTTTAGGGTTACATGCAGTCAGTTTGATACTTAGCACACATTGTTGAGTGCATGCTGCCTAGGATTTGTAAAATACATTGCAAATGGTTGGTTTTGGTATCAACTTGAAGGTATATTTGTAAGCAATAAGAAAATAAGCCATTTTTGTGCTCTACTTTTTGTGTTGATGGTTCCCGGCTTCGAAAGTAGGTCATACTATTTGAGCCCAAAATGGTTGTCTGCACAGCTGTCAAAACCGGTTTGCCTATTCTAAGGTAAATATTTTGAGTTTGCGCGTATAGAATTTAATGACATGCATTTTTTTCAAAAGATTATGCATTAATCTTTCCAATGATGTATGATGATATAGTGGGTATGCGCTTGATCATGGTAAAAATTGATATCGAACTTCAACTATTTTATATGTAATATAGAAGGAAATTAATTGCGCATGCGTAACCTTGTCAAACGCCGCCATCTTAGGTTACATTCAACTAAAACATCGAGTGTCCCTCCGTAGTGCGTAATTTCTAAAGAGTTATTTTTCTCTTCTTGCATAAAAACTATTTAATAATCTTAGACTTGTATTATGTGGCTATTTCTAATATCGGATATTTTGATGACGACAATTGCTTTGTAAGTTAAAACGTGAACACAAAAATAAATGAACTTTTAATTTGCGTTTTCTGTTGTATGGGGCTTTTGTCGAACAATGCTTTGTCGAAATATGGCTGCCAAAACGATGTTTGTACTGGTGTCTGAATTCGTATGACATGCAATTTTATTGAAATTAATAACAAAAACAACGTATCTATCTTTAAAATTATACCAGGCTTGCAATAGGTGTAAGAAAGGCTTGACAAAATGCTTTAAAAGTTTGCAGTATTATAATGGGAGTCTTTCGGAATTGGAATTAAAGTAATTTAAATGGTAAAAGCACAGATAATGGAATGTTAATGTTGCAGTTATTCATCTACAATCATGATAAGAAAACGATTTGTAATGATTGGTCGACCATTGCAGTGCTAGACTAGATGGAAGATGTGAATAGTTGGGCCAAAATGGGTGGGCATGTATGGGTGGGAAGTTGATCCGGTTGGAAAGAATAAATGTTAAATTTCCGAATTACCTTACTATCAAATACGATGATCTTCATATATTTAAATTTCAGATGGAGAACAAGATTACAAAAATACACAATGATACGCATGTATTCCATTCACGCCATTCACTCTTTTTACGTAGGCCTGATCGTTTATCTCTTCAGCCACATATTGTGAAACAACCAGTGGCAGTCTTATTCCAGACTGGAAGAATGTAAAGAACTTTATTTTTTTAAATATCTCAAGTTATTGAATTGTATTAGAAAAAAAATCTTTAGTGCATACAACACAAATGTTCTTGCAGTTTGTGCAGATATCTAAAGGTATAAGAATACATCTTTTAATACGTCTGAAATCGGTGACAACAATTTCACGTTGCGTAAAGCATAACCGTGCATAACCGTGCAGTACACAGTAAATTTTTAAACAAGAACACATGCTTATTAAATTAAGTAATTTTGATGTATTTCACACTACCATAAGCATAAGGTTTGACCGGTAGGGGTCAATAACAAAAAATTTGCACACGTGTATTGGTGGTGGTGGTTTTGGTTTCGGTGGTGGTGGTGTTGGTTAAGGTGGTTGTGATTTTAATACCATATTGATAAACTTTATCATAGATATTATATTATTGCATGTATACATAGCATATACAACATGTATTGACATGCACCTGTAATTCCAGTTCAGACGAAGGTCTCCATTCTGTGCCGTTTCATAAAAATTGCTTGGGGGCATCTTTATCGTACGATGACACGTATTGTATTTAAACAATTTTTTCTTTATTGCATCACTAACTGCCTATGGCTTATTGAGGCATTCTAAAGTGTGTTACTTGTGTAGAGCCAGTGTATTTGGACATCTTTCAAACGATCCACGATACAATACAGACTTTCAAGCATCCGCTTATATGTCAAGCAGTGCAAACTACGTTTGATGGAGACAACGCGAAATTAATGCAAATATGGATACAAACAAAAACTGTCTGTTAAAATGATCCACGAACTACTAAACTTCTCACAGTGATTACATCATATTGGCGAAAGAGACGAAGAAAAACATATTTGTACAATCTTTACGAAGAGTGGACGTTCGTTGCTCTCACATACAATCTCTACCATCACAAGAACATCCTACCAGATTGGGTAGGATTATTATTCTATATTAAAAGCAATCTCATTTTTTTATATTTTAAAAATAGTTTACAAGTTTAGGTTCATGAAAAAATACCTAAATAAAAAAATTAAAGATAACAATGGATAAAATGTTGTACCACGCGTGGCTCGGCTTTCATCACGTGGTTGGTTATGGAGGCAGGACTTTGATCCAGCTATGCTGGTTCCAGTCAAATCTCTGCGCGTAGGTTGTATTTTTGGTTCTTACAAATGTTAAATGAATTGTCCGAAAAAAAAACTGCCATATGGGTAGTAGTGTGCAATAATTATAATGTCAAGTAAAATAGTTTTCCCTAGGATGTAAACCCGGGACCTCTGCGAGTCAAATATAACGCGCTTTCTCTGTGTCTGTCCAGGTTAAATACTGTTCAGCCTATTTAAAACGCATAGTAAGAATACACGTACGTTCCAAACTATTATTATTCCATTCCAGATTCATTCCAGACGCTTTATTTATATAATTTATATTAATAAATGTATTTCATTTACAGTCGAGCCGATTGCTACAAAGTATATATTTCAGATCAGAACGGTTACTGTCAAACATGATTGAATTAATATCTTAATAACCTTGGGAGTTAATGTTTCAGTTTTGTTGTTTTCAGTTATTTATTTAACATCACCAGATTAATCAGAAAGTTACAGTCGGGTTCAGCTGTAAGTGAAATTATGATTGTTAGTGTGAGTGTTAGCTCACGCTAATTTTACAGAGCATATTTTGCAAATCAGTATGGGCTTAGAAGGCTTAACTACGCTACGGAAAGACAACCACTGCCTGTTGCAGTTAAATAATGCAGACGACAAATGCCATTCTCATAGCAGAGTTGTCATTCGTGCCTCATGACTAATAGTGTTAAACAGCTTGTAAAGTGAACATTGAAATCTGTACATATTGGCTGCTTTCAGGGAAAACGGGGCTTAAGGCATGTAAAATAAGATTAGTCTGTGCACACTGATTAGCCTGTTCAATTCGCACAAGCTAATCAAGGACGACATTTCTGAGTAAAGCTTAAATTGTATTTTATATTAATGATTTAAAAAACCACATCTGGACCAGTGCTTTAAGAAACATTCTTTATAAATTTGAATGGGTTGTGTTCATTTGAAACTGGCAATATAAAAAGCTATACCATAATTTTTTAAACTGAGTTGGGTCTAAACTTATACAACAGCGAACACCTACAGTGCCTTCAGCACTTTGATCAAGTTATGCTTACATACCTTGCACCAATCTCCGCGCAGAGTTGTCGTTCCTTGCTCTGACATACAATATCTGCCATCACAAGAAAATCCTACCAGATTTAGTAAGATTTTATTTTTTTGTTTAAGTATTATATTATGAATGAAAAGTATTATCATTTTCTTTTATATTTTGAAATAGTGTATACATTAAGGTTCCTCATAAAAAGTAATTACCTAAATTAAAAAAGTAAAAATAACAACCATTACATTATTCATAATTATCGTTGTTGAACATCACTTCGTGTTGCAGATTCTCAGGATCTTAAATGTTTGAATATTGAATATAGATGTAAACATTTGCGTCTTAATCATGTATATAAGATTTTTAACAATATAGCTCCCAGTAATATGCACAACAATTTTACTAAATGTAGTGATATCCACTCGCACGGGACTAGATCTAATTAATGATAAGGGTGATTATCACGTACATCCAGTTGATACTTTTACTTCCAAAATCTTTTTACCATAATGCAATAAAAGACTGGAATAACTTGCCACAAAATATATGATGTACAAAGTCCAAGAATACGTTAAAAAAACTTGTAAAGAAGCAATTATTAGAAGAAATGGAAATGGTTGAGAAACAAGAATATCTGTATTACTTTTAGTTTTTTCATCAATTGTTTAAGTTCTGTAACCATATTGTAATACATTTTTAAACTGTAATATATATTGTAATACATTTTTAAACTGTGTTAATGCAATCCTGTCAATTTCATCATCATATGACGTGTTTTCTTATGCAACAATAAGAATTATTTTATATAATACTGTAGTATGACATTGTAAGACCGTTGTCACTTTATTCCATTGTATATGTCGATTTATGGCATAATTTTTCGTCACTTAGATCTACATGTGAAGGCTTTAGACCCCGTTGAAAATAAGTTGTGTACGATTTATCGTCAAAACTTTACGGGTAATCCAGTGCATTCACATTTCTATAATTAAATATAATGAAATATCGACCAATAAGTGTGATAAAATAAGAATGAACCATATATATATATATATATAATGTTAAATAAAAGCACCAATTATAAAAAAAACAGTATTACGTTATTTAAATCGTAAATTTACCTACAATTTCCTAACAGAATTCGTTTTTCAGAGGTAGCTCATTCATTTCCCTTAATTCTTTACCGTAGGCATAGCATTAGGCCCTAATTACTCAACTCAAAATTAATCCACAGTTTGCAAATAAATGCCCCTAATGTTATTGTAAGCCAATAATAGGTGTCATTAACACCTCGTTGTAGGTATACCACCTCTATTTATACCAATTTACCGAATCCTCCACGGCATTTACTATATAAATCAATTTACCGAACTTGTCATTTACCGAAACCTCCAGCACCCATTTATGTCATCGATCACGCCTTACTTATGTTTTCTAACAAAGTATTTTAAAACTGATGCTAATGTGTCTCTCATGTTTGATATAGACTGTTACGAGGCATTTATGACGGTTTTGTACTTTGTAGCCATGTACTTTCAGTTACTGGACACACGTTTTCCAATATTTTGCTATCAAATGGTAAGCATTCTTTTCCACATGTTCAAAAAGCGGATAACAAAGCATTGTATTAAATTGTTTGAAGATTAAGAAATTCTAATAGCGCATAATGTACATCTCTTTTTTACCAACGCAAAAACAGTGAATCATATTGTTTAACCATTTAACGACCTTAGACTCAAGTATAATTTTACTTATTTAAACACATTAATGTATACATGTTTAATATAATTTTGTATGTTGATGAATATATTTGTGCCATTTCATCACTTCTGCAAATATACTTAACATTTGAACGGAATGACAGACAAGACCAAATTACTATGATCCCCTCCCTTTGAAATGAAAAGGAAAAATCATATACATGTGTACTAGATTTTAGATTCAAGAACGAAAAAGTTTTTTTCGGAACAAAAACATATTTTTCTCCCATTCATTATTAAAGCCTGGGAATGTTGCACGCAAGACATTTACAGATAGTGGTCACCATTTGTCTAAAATATTCCTCAAGTGCTACATAGAATCAAGTTGGTCAAACACAGTTTGAATCACAGATCAATAAAAAAATATAATTACGTCTTAAATACGTTTTACCGGACATACTTAACCTACTATCAATAGGAGTGGGCTTTGTCTACATAAAAGACAAATCATCGGGTGAAATGTATATTTGCACAGATGTACGTGTACGTTTGTATGTACTATGTCGTTCCCATTACTAAGTGACTTGTTTGCATGATTTAGTATTTCGTTCCTTCGACTTACTTTCTCATTCCCACGTGTAAGCTTGTTTGTTCTCATGATTAAGTTATCTCGTTATCACGACCTTTTAAATCGTGGGCACCACATAAGATGTCTGTTGAACAACATAAATAATACCATGAACATGTCACATCCGCATTACCGTAGAAATGCTTATATGTGTATGAAGGACAATCACCATATTAAGATCTGTCAAAATATTTATTAAGGTTCTGAAAGGTATCCGAGTCTGACCAAAGTATGCCGGGGGACAAACGAACAAATGGAGACGGACCAAACACAGTATGCCACCTGCTCAAAGGAAAGTTATTTAGGAGTGAGGAAACAATAAACATACATTTTTTATTTGCCATACAAATAAAGTTTAACTGTACAATAATGTTCCTGCTCTATAAATGGCTATATACATTACATGGAGAGAAAAAACAAATACAAATGGATCAGCAAATCACATACATTTACATGATTATATCCCTAAACAGACCAAAACTGCAATGGTTGACACACACAATATGATAAGTATGATACTATATTTTACAGCATGTGCTATGTCTTAAAAAACAACAAAAGTAAGTGTGTATAATCAATGGTTGAAAGACCTGGTGGTACTTTCCATAAAGTTTTTCTTTATCCAAACAAGTTTTACTTTTGCAAAATGTTAATTTGGGATAAACGAACAAATTAAGACATAATTTTGAACCTGAAATCTACTTTTACCAATACAGTTCATTTAAATAGGATGTATATATAGTATCAATTTTATTCTAGCACAATATGCATGCAAATAAATAAAATATAATTGTGTTTGAAATCTAAATTCAATATCATAAATTTAAAATATGAAACAGTTTTGTCCAATAAAAAGCTGTTTTCAGTTGTTCAACAACAAAACAGACATGTTAAATACAAATCAAGTTGCATATAAACAACCACATTTGTATGAAATTCAGTCTTAAGACATCAGCTGAGTTGGGAGTTTCACGGAAACTGGCCGCAGTGACTGCACTTCAATGACATCTAATATGGAGCGGTCAAAATGATAACAGCTTTTACAAAATTGTTTACCATGAACTTAAAGCAATCATTCAAAACTGAAAAATTTTCACAATCAATTAACAGATATACATGTAATTCAAAACTGGACACCTGTCACAAGCCACAACAAGTTGATAAGGTAAATATAATATATTAACAAATATTGCATCAGTGCTAAAATATACGATGTGACATTGTTTAAGGTCATACACTTATAATATTCAGAATACAAAACTTTTAGCACTGTAAGGCCAGTGTTGGCCATTAAAATATGATGAATTTAATTACTGCCATATTGGTGAATTTGGTATAACACATAAAAATAAACACTTATGCAAATCATATTTATAGAGTGATAATTATTATTCAATGTATATAGAACATAGTTTATAGAGTGGAATAATTTGAAAGAATGTATGAATGTATTTGTTACGTTGAGAGGTACAACAAGGGAGACAAATATTATTTTGTATATCACAGTGCTGTCCCTTGTTTCGCTTTTCACTGATTTCCAAATTTTCAGAGTAACTTTATTTTATTAACTTAAAAGCATGACATAAAACAAGGTGTTTCTATTGCTAAAAGTATATTATTTTGTTCATAATCTGATATTCTGCATGTCTTAATTAACTTTAAAGTTTAATATGCGCATTCATCCAAAGCATTTTTTTTTCTATTGCCTGACATGTAAATAATGTATATTATGAAAATATATTGTAAAAATGAATGAAAACAGTGAATGTATCTGTTTGAAATGGCACCATTTTATGAATAATGGACACACAAAAAACATAAGCTTTAAGGTTTATGTATATACAAATGACAAAATACACTTATACATGTATATACAGTGACACATAAATCTATGTTAAGTAACGCACTTACTACATTAGATGAAAAGCTGGTCTACAATATGCGTACAAACACATATTTAAAGCATAATTAACTTTTAATGCTAGAATGCAAATGTCAACACAAATGATGAGCATCTCAGTATATGGTACAACGAGAACAATCTACAACCATTATAACTACTAGGATCATTATAAATGAAAATACTCACTTTGAAACAAACTTACTTGTGGAGGAATTACTATCATATGTTTAATAATGAAAGCGTCCTTTTTTTAATTATTCAACAAACTACATTCAAATTAAGATAAACTTCTAAATTTCACTTTATTTAAATAGTTTATTCCATCAATGGGTTTATCCATTATCACAATATAATACATTCACACAGTTTTTATATTGGCTAAACTATTTTTAACATAAAACAAAGTATTTGTTGTCAATAAACAAAAAAAAATAACAGAAGGTAAACATAATTTTAATAAATCACATTATTATTTTGATCTTTTACTATTACAACACTACATGAGATTCTTCGCAAAATACTGGCCGCAGTAAATGCTCTCCACTGACAGCTTATCTGGAACAGCCAACATGAAACTGTAACAAAACTAGTAAATTGTCACATTCACTTATCAGCCGCAAGTTAATTAAGTATACTATTATAACACGTATAAATTTATCATTAAATATACACATTTCTTAAAGAGGCATTTTGTGCCAAACATTCACTCGTCGTAATCGGCATATAATTTTTATTTTTAGAGTTTATCCTACAAATTTTGCATTAGACTGAGAACAAAAAGAGACAACTGCACGTATTATCAATAGCAAGCATATTACATCACTCTCCCTGGATTTGTAATTGACTGATTTCCGTTTTGAGATATTAATTATTTCAGATTATGTAAAACAAAATTACACAAATATTTAACATACATGCCATAATTTTTCAGACCAATTCCGGGACATTGAGTTAAATTGTCCGGGACTTTTGCCGATTTTCCGGGACATGTATAAAATGTAGCGATATTTATAGACATATGCATTTTTGGTACGCTTTTTTTGTTTCGCATCGTTAATTGCAAAAGTTCGAAAGCCTATCCGAAATACACTTGATCTATTAACGTCAAATTAAACATTACTACTTCCGTTACTAGATACAAGCCACGTGTTTTCAGTGTAAGCGTTCTAAACATAGATGGTGACGTCACTGCGTTATTGTTATTAAGACCGGTGTGTAACGCGTAGTTGTTGATACGCCTTTATTCATTTATATAATAAAAACAACAACAATACAGTACCGTAAGTGAGGATGACATTTTTATATGCTTACTGTTTTACTCAACTTCTTTGTCGGTTAAACGTGCGAACATAAACTGCTTTTAATTTTTTACTCAGCGATGTTGGAACTCAGATGTGTGAACAACTATCCTTTGCCCTTACGCAGCGGGAAATAATGACGTAGTAGATTAAAGTCAATTAACAACCACATTAAACAATGCCGCCTTTTCGGTTTGACCGCAAACGTGAGACAATCGATTTGATAACAAGACCCCTGTTAATTGATTGATTTTGACACGTAGCGTAGTCTGCCTATTCGGGTAGGCATTGTCATGGAGACGCTGCAGATTTACACAGATTCGAGGTGCAGTTAAGCCTAAGATAAGGTACATGTATACATGGATTTTGTAAATTCCGGGACATTTGACAGATTTCTGGGACAGCGGGACAAGTTCTTCATTTCCGGGACTGTCCCGGACAATCCGGGACGTATGGCATGTATGTCTTTAAATACTCGGTTAACTCAAGTTCTTCACAATAGCAACAATATAATTATGCATAATTTACATCGAACATACAATTGTTTTGCAGTTGCACTATATATCAATTGCAAAATGTATCTATATGCAGTGATAAAACATTAATTGATGGTAAAGTTACTCAGTGATTTGAGAGGATTAAAATCTGGTCTTCTAAATGTGTATATACACGCATGTAAAACATAAAACAATTATTATGTCCGAAAACAAATGTCAACACTTGTGTGCATGTAAGTATATTATATAACAAGACACAATAGGCAAAAATAAGCATAACTTTTGCCATTATTCATGAAGCTTAGCATAATTCTTTTAATCATTTATTTAAAAAACAGTTTCAAAACAGTGAAAGCATTCCAAATAAAAGTCATTATCTTATAATTTAACAAACCATCTCAATTCAAATAAATAATAGTAATTGTAGTAAATACAGAATTGACAACTTAAACAAGATTATATAATTGTGTTTAAATTTAATTGATATTCATTTCAAATATTGCCATACTTAACACCATTATTGATTAAATATTGGCCCAAATGAGCAAACTAAATATGTTTCTAAATTACTAAAAGATTTATAAGCGGAAGCGTAATAATTCTCAACCTTTCTTAACAGACATTTTAAATAGCACTTCTATATGGCATGTAAAAACAGAAAACTGAAACATGCTTATAACATGAACAGGATAACATACATATTTTTTTTATTTCGTTCAAGTTACCAGCATCAAGTAAACAGCTTTGACTTATATTACACTCGATGTATGACAAAAAAAAATCCATTAATTTACCACAATCAGGTGCAAGTTTCATAATACAAACACAGTGATTGAATAGACGTACAATATGTGTGCTTAAAGTAATACTTAACATGCACGCCTTTACCATTTAAGTAGCATTAATCTTATTATATTTAACTACATTTAACACAAATGTTCAATTGTAAATGACTGACAGCATTAACGTTTCCATAAGACATGACATAGTGTTTGACTTTGAACACAGCTTGATTGGGCACATTTATTTATGGCTTTCCACCTGAAATGGTGCGCTTAATCATTGTGGCACTTTATTCTGAACATTCATTTTTCAATTTTTCACCCTTCACACAATTCAAAGATGAGACCTGTCAGAGTTAATGCTTAACAGACCACCAGGTATGTAGAGAATAGCACATCTTAAACAGTATTGATCTCTGAGCTTCTCATGTTTGACTGGAGTCAATATGGTAAAAACTACTGCAACAGGCTGTGTTTCTGATTGGCCAGTTTTATTTCGTCAATTGGCATCTGAAAAAAAGAAAGACGTGTTACTGTAAATGTCAGTTTTTCCTTCTACGTTTGATACCAAAGGAAATAAAAACAAGCACAACACTTCCAAAGGGGGTCACAACTAATCTGATTTAAGGAAACAATAGCTCGATTGGTCATTATCCGCTGGCTTACTACTTCAAAGTACCCCAGTTATTCAAAAAGTTTACTATAATATCCCCCTGTACGGAAAATACGCTTAAAGGCACCTGGCCAATATTAGACTGAACCCGAGTTTTACTCCCACCAAAATCCGATATGGTATAACGCGCTACACAATTACGAAACAAAATTCTCTTTGAAGAAAAGCACTGCCTCAACATGCTTTTGAGTATGAGTTTCGAAAATACAAAGGCCATTTTACAGATAATTGATAACAATTTAAACATAAATAATTTAAGAAAATGAGCCAACAACGACCAATTTAGCATTAGTACGCCCTGGGTACGTTTAGTAATAATTTTAAATAATAATTAGAAATTATAAATATTTAAGATGAAGTATAACCGCTTTATAACCAAATACTTTGGAATGGGATTCGATAAAGATTTACTTTTTGCTACCAGACAAAAATTAACTATTAATTATTGACAATAAGCAAGGGCCTACCAGAAGATGGCGCCAACAACATGCATTTGAATAGAGTTTTCCTTAGAATACTCAAATGACTTTTATGACGCAAGACAAAGGTTTGCCACCTAGCTCCACACTCTACTTTTACTGCAAACTCCACTTATGTCCAAGGAAAAATGAACCAAAAACACAAGTAGGAAAGTTCACATGATGGTCAATATATTTGTTTTAACACACAAGAAGCAATACTTTTCGAGGTTATACTGGACACACAATCAGACAGCTGAATGGATGTATCGACAGCCAAGGTTAAATCTTCATACACCCACCCATCTCTGAATTTGGGGCATTACACAATCA
Source organism: Dreissena polymorpha (assembly GCF_020536995.1). Taxonomy (NCBI): domain Eukaryota; kingdom Metazoa; phylum Mollusca; class Bivalvia; order Myida; family Dreissenidae; genus Dreissena; species Dreissena polymorpha. The sequence goes on along the minus strand of NC_068355.1, from coordinate 35,197,606 downwards.
AACACATGCTTTGAGAACTCACCCATAGATATCGCTGCATGATTTTCATAGACTTAGGGCCCGGCGCCATATATATGCCAGAATCTCGAGACGATGACTGCTGTCGGTTCATTTGCTGTGACTGCAAATGCTTCCAGAACAAACTCAACGCTTTGCTTTCCAGGTTTCCTGGAAATAAAGTGAATCATGTGCCAAATGAAACAAACAAACTAAAACCATACATTTTCATATAAACACGTAAAAATATTTAACTAAAACCCGCATTGTGCCCGCGATGTCACATAGTTGGGAAGCCTCTTGAAATTGTGTAGACATTCAATGAAATCCAGCTAATTTAAACAGATGGAATACATTAGTTTCTTTTTGTTTATGACCAAATTATATTTCACTAGTGTGTTATATGCAAAACAAGAGCTGTTTGTAAAACATGCATGCCCCCATATGGGCTGTCAGTTGTAGTGGCAGCCATTGTGTGAATACATTTGTGTCACTGTGACCTTGACCTTTGACCTAGTGACCTGAAAATCAGTATGGGTCATCTGACAGTCATGATCAATGTATCTATGAAGTTTCATGGTCCTAGGCTTTATTATTATTGAGTTATCATCAGGAAAGCATTTAACTGTTTCGAGTCACTGTGACCTTGACCTTTGACCTAGTGACCTGAAAATCAATAGGGTTCATCTGCCAGTCATGATCAATGTACCTATGAAGTTTCATGATCCTAGACACAAGCATTCTTGAGTTATCATCTGGAAACCATTTTACTGTTTTGAGTCAATGTGACCTTGACTTTTGACCTAGTGACCTGAAAATCAATAGGGGTCATCTGCGAGTCATGATCAATGTACCTATGAAGTTTCATGATCCTAGGCGTAAGCGTTCTTGAGTTATCACCCGGAAACCATTTTACTATTTCGAGTCACTGTGACCTTTACATAAGACCTAGTGACCTCAAAATCAATAGGGGTCATCTGCCAGTCATGATCAATGTACCTATGAAGTTTCATGATCCTAGGCCTAAGCGTTCTTGAGTTATCATCCCAAAACCATCTGGTGGACGGACGGACAGAAGGACCGACCGACCTACCTACCAACATGTGCAAAACAATATACCCCCTCTTCTTCGAAGGGGGGCATAATCATATTCGAATTAAAAGCAGTAAAAGCAAATTACGATTCCATACACTATGAACTGCTAGAGATTTGTATAATTTGTAGTTATATGTTTGTTTGTTTATTTAAATGTCTGCCATATGAATTTCTTTTCATAATGTCACTGACTTATGTCATTCAACCTTCTTACAAAATCTGTGAACAAGTCATTATAAAATCTTACACTTTCTTACTTCCATGACCATCCAAGCAGATATGACCATAAAAATGACCCACTGGTCAGTACAAGGGCAGAGTTCGGGCCATCCTTAACATAATTACAAGAGACAGAGTGTAAAAAAAACTAAAACTTAATAATAGCAAAGTTAAATATATTTTCAAACAACCAAAAAACAAGTTAATATTAAATGGTTAAGAATATATTTAAATCTTACGGACATATTTGCATTCATACCGCTCGTAGTTTAATGCATATGCACCACTGTTGTTGATGTTTTGTATACAACTGCTGCTGAAACTGTTTTGTTGCTGTGCTGATGTGGCTTGGTTGCTAGGATTCCGCTTGACACTGAACAACCGCCACTGAAAAATAGTATTTATTGGATAATTTGGTATAATGTAACATTATTTATATTTCGAAATAGTACATTAATTTAAAATCAAAGATCAAAATTGAAGCAAGTGCTTTACTGCTTTCGTCATTTTTCAACAAAAATATGAACACACTTCTGTGCAACTATGGGCACAATATTAGTTAATCCCCCTGAATAAAATATAAGTTACGCAACCTATGAATATCCATGTATGGTGAGATACAGAAACAGTAAATTAATTTTATTCAAGAGAGTGACTTGACATATAATAAGTAAGAGCTTTGTCACAAAATGACCACTAAGTCTCAACACACACTTCATGGGGTTCAGATGATTGAAGTTTCAACTTAATCCCTTTAGAAATGTAGATATGGTGAGGTAAAGATATTTGTACATTAAATGCAGATGAAACACCCCTCTAACTGACCAACTTACAGAAAATAGATTCCTATATAACCTCTCCTTGGTTTTTGGGATTTAATACTCATTTTATTCACATCTCCACCATGCAGGTCATGTTTGTGTACTATTACTGTGAGTTTGGAATGTTCAAAGATAATTGAGATAATGCATGCATCATGACCTGCCCCAACGACTGAGGCTGCTGCTGGAGCCCATATCGGTACCAATTTGACCTTCGACCTGAAAGCTCTTTTCTCTAAAGCGTCACGTTTGGCGCAGTAACACAGTTCATTAGCTGGGCGTGATTATCAGGGTAGGGTTCCTTGTTGATTGACAAGTTGTCCTGGTAAATAAAATATGAACAAAGTGAAACTCTAGTTGCATCAACAGGATGTCATTCTATTCATCATTAGAATGTCCTTTACTTAAGGCAAGTAATCATGTGACATAATTAGACGCAGGATATAAATTATACAAAGCAGTACACAGTTTTGCAACATGAGCAGCAAACATAAAAGTGTATCAATTGTCAAGAAAATTATGCCAATTAATTAATTCTGGTGGCATTAATGCTTAGTCGAGTCACTACTTTTCTGACATTTCACACACCAAAAAAATGAATAACCAACAAAATAACCAACAAAATAACCCCGGTTAAAAGTCTGGTTTACATTGATCGTGTGTACAATGTTAGATATGTTTACATTGATCGTGTGTACAATGTTAGATATGTTTACATTGATCGTGTGTACAATGTTAGATATGTTTAACGGTCTATTTTCTTCATTAAACAAGAAAATGCGATCTGGCTGGTTACTAAACTTGTACAAGTTATTATGTCCACAAATAATATTGAACATTTTCAAAATGATCCGATACAAATTATTTTGAAACGGATAGAAAATGTTAATGTCGACGATTTCAGCTTTTATTGATTTTTTTGTTTAAAGGATTATTTTCTAAGTAAATTCCAGTTTAGGCGGTAAGTTGTGTCACTGACTTGCCTGTGCGGACTGTGTTACCCAGAGATAAGTAGTGTCCCTGACTTGCCTGTGCTGACAACGTTTCGCAGAGGTAAGTGGTGTCCCTGACTTGCCTGTTCTGACTGCGTTCCCCAGAGGTAAGTGGTGTCCCTGACTTGCCTGTGCAGACTGTGTTTCCCAGAGGTAAGTGGTGTCCCTGACTTGCCTGTGCAGACTGGGTTTCCCAGAGGTAAGTGGTGTCCCTGACTTGCCTGTGCGGACTGTGTTTCCCAGAGGTCAGTGGTGTCCCTGACTTGCCTGTGCGGATTGCGTTTCCCAGAGGTAAGTGGTGTCCCTGACTTGCCTGTGCGGACTGGGTTTCCCAGAGGTAAGTGGTGTCCCTGACTTGCCTGTGCAGACTGGGTTTCCCAGAGGTAAGTGGTGTCCCTGACTTGCCTGTGCATACTGGGTTCCCCAGAGGTAAGTGGTGTCACTGACTTGCCTGTGTGGACTGTGTTTCCCAGAGGTAAGTGGTGTCCCTGACTTGCCTGTGTGGATTGCGTTTCCCAGAGGTAAGTGGTGTCCCTGACTTGCCTGTGTGGATTGCGTTTCCCAGAGGTAAGTGGTGTCCCTGACTTGCCTGTGCGGACAGGGTTCCCCAGAGGGAAGTGGTGTCCCTGACTTGCCTGTGTGGATTGCGTTTCCCAGAGGTAAGTGGTGTCCCTGACTTGCCTGTGCCGACTGTGTTTCCCAGAGGTAAGTGGTGTCCCTGACTTGCCTGTGCAGACTGCGTTTCGCAGAGGTCAGTGGTGTCCCTGACTTGCCTGTGTGGATTGCGTTACCCAGAGGTAAGTGGTGTCCCTGACTTGCCTGTGCGGACTGCGTTTACCAGAGGTAAGTGGTGTCCCTGACTTGCCTGTGCGGACTGCGTTTACCAGAGGTAAGTGGTGTCCCTGACTTGCCTGTGCAGACTGGGTTCCCCAGAGGTAAGTGGTGTCCCTGACTTGCCTGTGCGGACTGTGTTTCCCAGAGGTAAGTGGTGTCCCTGACTTGCCTGTGCATACTGGGTTCCCCAGAGGTAAGTGGTGTCCCTGACTTGCCTGTGCCGACTGTGTTTCCCAGAGGTAAGTGGTGTCCCTGACTTGTCTGTTCATACTGGGTTCCCCAGAGGTAAGTGGTGTCCCTGACTTGCGTTTTCCTGAGCAATGTTCATTTATGTTTTTAAGCTACTATTGAACTCTTATAATTACAACACAAAGTGAACATAAGCTGTTACATATAAAATCGTCTAATGTGTTGTTTTTTTTGTCTGCATTTAGTATGAATGGCAAGGTGTAAACATTGACTTCATTTTGCCATAGACAAAGAAACCCAATAATTTTTCAACTTGTGAATGGAATAAAAATATGAAAATTGATGAGGTAATTGTGATTGTTAATGGGTTGAGGAGGTATAAAAAGGTCACATGGAAATAATCAGAATGACATAAAAAATCTATAAAATTGTAAGTATCAAATTAACAATTAAAAGACCATAAACACTCAAAATAATAAATATTTTGTACAATATTTCAAAAAATAAAGTTAACACATAAAAAAATCAATGTTCCTTTTGCCAATATCCAAAATTTCAACGCTAGATGTGGTCTGGTAATATAGATTTTTCAAGATACACACTGCTCTTTTTGTTTTGTTTTGTGTAGATCAATATATTCAACACATGTTCATGCACCATGTAAGTGTGTGTGTGTGTGTCATATGAATAGATATTGTTGCGGAAAAATAAATGGAATGTATTGTGCCACACATATTTAAAAACGAGCATTTTGTATTCGTTAAATCTGTTTGTCCATACAACATCTCGCGTAGCTATTACACTGAACATACAAAAATCCTTATATGTAACTTTTTTTTTCTAAATCAATCAAACTGTTCCATAATTAAACACAAGCCCAATGGTCCTTAACGGAAAATTATCTAAATGTTGTAAATGGAATAAGAGGGCCTGAAGTGCTCACCTGAGTGTAGAGATATGACTTCATGTCATAGTTTGTGACATCACTCTAAACATTCTGATTAGCTTACATTATGGTTGAGTCATAAATCTGGCCTTAAAAATGATCACAAAGTTTGTTTAAGGTTTGAACTGGTGACCTAGTTTTTGGAAGCATTTGGCATAAACTGAACCTAGAAAATGTCAAGATAAACATTCTGACCATGTTTCATCATGTTTGAGTTATGAAAATAGGGACTTAAGACCTTGTTTATTGTTTAACATGATGCCTTGATTCAAAGTCGGTCTAAATATTGTCAAATAAACTTTTGGACTAAGTTTTATCAAGATCGAGTCACAAATGTGGCCTCTAGAGTGTAAACACGGATTTTCTACGATTTGAATAGGTGACCTAGTTTTTGGATGCATGTGACCCAGATACAAAATAGACTTGATATTGTCTAGATCAACAATCAAACCAAGTTTCATCAAGATTCGATGAAATATTTGGCTTCGAGTAGGGTAACAAGCCAACCGATAACACAGCACATAACACAATCCCTGACAAAGGGTGTCTCACTTTGAGACATTTGTGTTTAATTTAGCTACAAAACACATGTGTTAATTTGCAATACATATCACTTAGGAGTCTTCTGGGATCAGCAGCCATATGGGAAATTCTTGATGCACTCAATAAATGGCTACTGACACTACAACTATCATGTGCTTCTATTTACCATAAAAATTACCTCACATAGGTCATAATTGATCTTTACAGTTGATATCATGATCTCCTCAAAATAAAAAGTTATCTTATGCAAAGCTACAAACACCACAGAGCCCTTCTTATGTATAACAAGGGCTGTTTGTAAAACATGCATGCCCCCCATATGGGCTGTCCGTTGTAGTGGCAGCCATTGTGTGAATACAATTTTTGTCACTGTGACCTTGACCTTTGACCTAGTGACCTGAAAATCAATAGGGGTCATCTGCGAGTCATGATCAATGTACCTATGAAGTGTCATGATCCTGGGCAAAAGCGTTCTTGAGTTATCATCCGAAAATCATTTTACAATTTGGGTCACCGTGACCTTGACCTTGTGACCTCAAAATCAATAGGGGTCATCTGCAAGTCATGATCAATCTACCCATGAAGTTTCATGATCCTAGGCGTATGCGTTCTTGAGTTATCATTCAAAAACCATTTTACTATTTCGGGTCACTGTGACCTTGACCTTTGACATAGTGACCTCAAAATCAATAGGGGTCATCTGCGAGTCATGATCAATGTACCTATGAAGTTTCATGATCCTAGGCCCAAGCGTTCTTGAGTTATCGTCTGACAACCACCTGGTGGACGGACAGACCGACAGACCGACCGACCGACAAACCGACCGACATGAGCAAAGCAATATACCCCCTCTTCTTCGAAGGGGGGCATAAATATCCGTTTAAGTCAGAAATGATGGTAAATGCTGATAAAAAGTGTTTTTGTTGTTGTTGTTGTTTTGTGTTTTAATATAGCTCTGTATGTTGAATCTAAAATGCTTATTTGAAAATAAGCGTGAAACTTTCACATTTTCTTCACATTTCTTTATAAGAAACAGTAGTTTTTCGCTGAGCCACTAAAGTGTAATATGATACCTGCTTAATAAATTGCAGAGCAGAATCCCAGTTTAGTTTTATAAACTGGGTCTTTGTTTAAGATTGACTGCATCAAAAGTCTTAGAATATTAAGACTGGGTCTCCTGAATGCTTTGTCACAGTGACTCCTTTTGCAACGGCAAGGGGACTTACCTATTGAGAGGAAGTGGCGGAGTTGCAGTTAGTCAACGTAGTACTCTGGGCTTGATCTTATGAGAATAAGGCCCCTGCGAACAGATTAAAAGTTGTTAGTGCATCCCAGAAACGTGTCCCATGTAAACCAAATTATTCAATGCATTATAAAATGGCAAATATATTGGAAGTCAATACATGTTGTTTGAGTAAACAAATTATAAGAAATACATCATGTTTGAAGGCTCTTGATACAAATGGGATATACATACACTAAAGACTTTATACAAACATAGCCTACTATATACTGCACACTTGATACAACATGTTCCATTCATCTTGAAACAATATTGATTATTGGAAGATGGAAGGAAGGTAAGAGAGAATTACAGACAAGGACAAATCTATATGACTGCCCCCTACGCCCATTTAAGCAATACAAAATGGCGGTTTTTACGAATATTTGCAATTACCTAATGATTATTTTTAAAGTTAGCATCCACGATAACAGTATTATCAATATATAACACACAAACTTTTTAAATTGAAATTAGTAGTTAAACAACTGCACATTATACACAGTAAATTACGGTACCAATGTACTTTGTGGATGAGGTAATCTCGACACCTGGGCAGGAAAGGTTGGAGCCCCAGGTTTAGACTGGCTGCACCCTGCGGATAGGACTCGTAGAGCATTTGCCCTAAGGTCCTGGGCCAAGAGCAAATCATCCCCAGGAAGTGTGCCTGGGGGTCTGGGCCTAGCTGACCAGAGAGTCTGTTGTTCAGCCTTGTACCAATGATTGAATGAAGTCCTCTAGGAACCCGCTCTTAAAACAAAATTCAAGCATTTAAATAAATATTGAAAATAAATAAAAACAATATTTTAACAAGAGGGCCTGAAAGGTCCAAGGTATCCCCCGCAACATATGCTTTGTTTGAGGATGGGTGCAAATTGGACGGATGAACATAATGATAGATGGACGGACGGAGGACAATAACACAAAACTAAGACAAAGGAAGGTCCGCCTCTGGCGCGGGAATATATTCATACCAAGTTTCAAAGAAATCCGCCAAAGCGCTTCCAAGATATGGCTCCGGACACAAAAATGCCTATAGTAAAAAGCATTTTTTCAAGATACATAGGGCCATAAGTCTGTTTTTAACAGATGGTGTACAATGCCATTTGGCGTGCATCATCCTCTTATGCACATATATACTCATACCAAGTTTCAATGAAATCCGCCAAAGAACTTCCAAGATATGGCTCCGGACACTACAAAGCTTTTTTTCAAGATACAAAGGGCCATAAGTCTGTTTTTAACAGATGGTGTACAATGCCATTTGGCGTGCATCATCCTCTTATGCATAAATATACTCATACCAAGTTTAAATGAAATCCACCAAAGAACTTCCAAGATATGGCTCCGGACACAAAAGTGCCAGACGGACGGACAGCCGGACGGACGGACAACGCCAAAACAATATCCCTCCGCCTCTGGCGGAGGATAAAAATGTACTGAAGGCATTTAAATAATTGTTTAAGTGATATCAGATCAAGTGTTATACTGATATCAGATCAAGTGTTATACTGATATCAGATCAAGTGTTACAATGATATCAGGTCAAGTGTTATACTGATATCAGATCAAGTGTTATTTGCATTTGATTTACCAAGTTTGATCCATTTAAAAGCAGAGAATTCATATTTGATGCAAGATACTTTTTAGGCAGAAAAAAAACTGATGTTGAGTGAACAATCTGAGTCTCATTCAGGGAAAATAGGACTTGATGTATGTGCAGTCTGCACAGGCTAATGTGGGATGACACTTTAAGCAATAGGACTCAATGTATGTGCAGTCTGCACAGGCTAATGTGGGATGACACTTTAAGCACATACATTTAGCTGCAACCAGGCCCAAGGCAGAGATGGAGTCCCGACGCCAAAATGCCATCCCAAAGCCGGGAATTCCCGACAACAACTGTTGTTGAATTGTGTCAATCGCAGACAGCTAATCTGATGTAAGGTTCACATTATTGGAAAGCAACATATTGAGGTCAGTCACATTAATACAAGAGTCAGTTTGAGCGACTCGTCCGGAACAATGTGTTGATGCCCAACTCCGCTTTTGTTAAGTGTTGATGTACCCATCATGGGAGAAGATGTTGATAGGAGGATTGCTAGGCTGACACAAGACATCTTCATGCTGAACTTTTTTTCATTATTTGATTTATTTGTGCCCGAAGGGGGTCGGAATTGTCATTGACTTTTACTTTAACAACGTTTGTTTTGATGGCTAATAATGTCTGCTGAAAAAGAAATGACAAGCAAACTAAAGCCTAATTTTTTGGTGACAAATGAATATGCCCTGTCACAATTACTTTACACACCTGCTTTTTTAATTGCCAAACGTTTCCTCTATAATTGATATTTAGGATATCGCAATTAGAACTCACAATAGCGATGTATCAATATGTTACGTGCACAAACTTTAAATTGAAATTTGGGGTTTATAAGCCGCGAAAAATACATGGTAAAGTACACTTTGTAGCCAAATGTAATACTTACAACATAGAAATAACTAAAGTAATTTAAAGTGTGAGAATGTACAACTTTAAATATGCAACAATACAAATTTAAATCTGAGCATAAATAACTTTTAATGTTAGACTACAAAGTTTTTAATGTGATTTTCAGCAACTTTAAATGTGAGAAAATACAACTTTTAATGTGACACTACTACTACAATTGTTAGACTGTACATCTTTAAATGTGAGAATGTATAACTTAATACGTGAGACATAACAAATTTAAATGTGAACCAGTACCACTATATGACATATCATAAGAAACAATAAATGTGAATTTAATACTGTATGTGTATGATTACTTGATCTCAAGCATTTTGTCTATGGATAAGACAAAAATGCAGAAATACAGATGAACGTCTATGGTGAATTCAGTCTTCGACACTCTGATACTGAATCGGTATAAGTTGATTTCTTCGTTATATGGCCACGTTTTGTACGACAGACTACACTCCTGAAAGCAGTAAACATAGTACTTTTGTTTTGCAAACATATGGGCTCTCATTTAAATAATACTCATATCCAATTATATGTGAACTAAACAATTTTTATAACACCAACGACTTCAAAACAATAATAAAACTTAGTTAAATAAGCAAATTAAGTCAGAAATTTTTATCAAAGACTTGTGCTAGAACAAGGAGCTAGCTATGTGAAGAGTTTATTTTAACTATTTTGAAATTGGGCCAATTTGGGAAAAACAAGGCTGTTTTTTCATTAACATTGTGAACATGTCTTTTTTTTACCAAAAACAAAAACTTTAAATTGAGTGTAAGTGCTATCAATATTAATTTTACTAAGGTTCAACTTATAGAGCTTAATGAGGAAATGAACTCAATGTTGCAACCCATTCAAACATTTGGGGGGGGGGGCAAACCTTGAATTGAGAATTAAAGCCAGTAATTATGGAAAGTAGATACTGTAATGTTAGGAATGGGGCTGAAGTTTGGCCCCAACTTCGACAAAATAAATACCTCTTAAAGGTCTCATCTGAAGCTCAAGAAGCTAAGATTACATGCTGGCCTCGCTGATATTGCAAAGGGCTGAGTTTGAGTTTTGATAAACTTCAGGTTGAGAGTTGAGAGTTGAAAGGATTACTGGACCATACAACACAACTGCTGTCATTTATCAAAGTCTTCTTTTGCCTCGATTCAATGCGAGAACCTTTGGGCTCAGAGTGGGAAGTGCTCATAACAAAACCATTGTGTTCACTTTTAGCAACTTGTTTACAATAATAGGCAGTATTCGCCTCTGATGCACACTCCATGGATGTATCGTGCTCTGGGTGTTCACAACCAAGTCATTTTTTGTCTTTCTATGTCAGCATGGATGTATCGTGCTCTGGGTGTTCAAAACCAAGTCATTTTTTGCCTTTCTATGTCAGCATGGATGTGTCGTGCTCTGGGTGTTCACAACCAAGTCATTACTGCCTTTCTTTATCAGCATGGATGTATCGTGCTCTGGGTGTTCACAACGAAGTCATTACTGCCTTTCTTTGTCAGCATGAATGTATCTTGCTCTAGGTGTTCACAACCAAGTCATTACTGCCTTTCTTTGTCAGCATGAATGTATTGTGCTCTAGGTGTTCACAACCAAGTCATTATTACCTTTCTTTGTCAGCATGGATGTATCGTGCTCTGGGTATTCACAACCAAGTCATTATTGCCTTTCTTTGTCAGTAACATTGCCAAAAGTCCGTTCTATTATGATATTTTGGCCGCTGAGAGGACAATCTGGGGCAGTCCGTAACCCTACTGTCGTCCAAACTATCAACAGCAGAAGTATCCCACTAGGAAAGCTTACGCTTTTATTGTTCTTTGATTTTCTCCCGTTCAATTTCTGTTTGTCCCATTAAGATTGGAACAAGTTATTGAACTTTATATTCTTCATGATATTTGTTGTGATGTTCAACAGCAACAAATGACTGTTAGCGTTACCATAACTACTGCAATAACTTTTCGTGTCTGTAACACTTGTCCCGCTCAGGCCCACGCGGAACTCTAGCTTAACAAAACTACCGAGGCTGATGTGTGGAAAACTTGACAAGGGCAGAATCATGCTCAGAATTTCCTGCAGAACGGTGTTGTTCAACGATGCTGACTTTTTGAGGCAGGAGGTCAAGGGAGAGGAGTTAGAAGTCAGGGGTGGGGAAGGGTCATTCTGGACTGAGGCTCCTGCAGGCGGGACTGGTGCGGTTGCAGGGCCAACTCGATATCAATACTGGTGCTCTGCTGAAAACAACAACAACACCGTGGGTGATAGGAACTTGTAACAAATTATATTATAATCTATAACAAACTATGCCTCTTGACAGGTCGTGAAGGTTTTCAACTACGTGAATTTCTAAACTGGCATTTTATTGGTTCCTTGTCCTTAATAGCATGAAAATAAATACAATTAAGTCATTTTGTGTTAAAACAAGAAAAGTGTTGGCTAATGCTAAAGTTATCTCTAAATTTATATATATTATCTTTTCTACATTTTCAGAGATGTATATTCATAAGCCAATATGCGGATCACTAATGTTAGAAAGTGTCGTCCCAGATTAGCATGTGAAATTCACATAAGCTAATTAGGGAGGGTTCTTTCTGACTAGACTGGATTTTCATAAAGAGGATTATTTGTTCAACAAAAAATACCTTTAAGAGGAAAGTGTTGTCCATTATAAGCCTGTGCAAACTGTACAGGCTTATCTGTGACAACAATTTAAGCACATGCACAAGGCCCCATTTTTTCGGATATCAAGTATGATGAGCTATGGGTCAGGGGAGTGGATGTGTCGTCCTGGACTGGGGCTCCTGCAGGCAGGACTGGTGCTGTTGCTGGGCCAACTCGATATCAATGGTGGTGCTGTCCTGAAAAAACAGCACAGTGGGTGATGTGAACTTGTAAAAAATGTTTATATTAAATCTATACGAAACTATGCCTCTTGATTGGTTGTGAAGGTGTTTAATAGGCAAAATTTCCTTTTAATGAATTTCTTATCTGGCATTTCATTGGCTTATTGTCCTCAATAGCACGAAAATTAATATAATCAAACCATTTCGTATTAAAACATTGTTGGCTTATAATACACTGTATACCAACCTGTATATTCATAATGATGTAATTTCATTAGCCAATATGCGGCTCCTAAATATTACAAATAGTCGTCCCAGATTAACATGTGAAGTCCACACAACCTAATCAGGAAGGACACTTTTTGACTGGATTTTTATAAAGAGGATATTTGTTTTCAACAAAAATACCTAACATATGAAATTGTTGTCCCAACTATGCCTGTGTGGATTGCACAAGCTAATCTAGGACAACGACAACAATTTAAGCACACGCATTAAGCCACATTTTAAAGAAGTTTTTTTCCCGTTTAAAAACAAACAAATAATAGAAAATCATCTTCTTAACATTGTTTTTCAATTGTACTCATTATATGTATCACTTTACTTTTCCATATATTTTACTGCTCATATACATTGGATTTAAATTGTTATAGGCCACTAATTTAAGTCACTAATTTAAGTCTTGCTCTTAAAGACTACACGCTGACAACACTATAGTTTGCCCGTTCTTTGGTGACGCCTAAAAATCCACATTTTCACAGACCCCAATACCAAGAAATGATTTTTTCCAAGTAAATTGCTATCATAAACTTTGTTTGATGTGTTGAGGGAAAACACAAGTTTCTGAAAACAAATTACCCAATTGCCCACAAACACAAATCCGATCACAGGACGTGTTTTGTGTCATGTTTTGTATCATCCTTTGACCCATTCATTTTGTGAAAGAAAAATGATTCTCGAATTTTAATTATAGTGAAGAAATGAGTAGCAAACTTCTTAAAAACTTCTTAAAATTGCGAAAATTCTAGTCACAAACTTCTTTAAATTGTGACCCACAAAACTCTCAAAATTTGAAAAAAATGTGATTCCATAAAAAGGAAAAATAGCCCAGAATCATGCCCTTTCCAGAAAAACTACAACTTTAAAATAAGGCACTGACTGATGAAACAAATGCAAAATATTGGTCAACAATTCAAGCTAGAGACTGGAATGCTATACCCCTGATCCTGGAAAATCATTTATATTAGTTGGCATAACACTTGGAAGTTTTTCAAAAAAATACTTTTCGTGGACATGAAAATTCGTGCATTTCTTACTTGTAGAAAAAAAAAACACAAATTTGCTTGGATCATTTTGTTATGTGTTTGAGTAAATGTTGTGGATCAGTAAACCCACGAAATCAACATTAATTAAAGTACCACAAATTATAACAAATTTACAGTACTTAATCAACATGTTTTGAGATATGTGTTTGACAAGATTTATTTTTAATTTTAATTTATGATTGTTCATTAAGAACAATAATTTTGATTTTTTTTTAGTGCGGTGTATTTCTTAGTTTAAATACAATGCAAACATTGATTGCTGAATAAAGTCGAAACCCAATGACTCTAACTTGCCTGGACTGACAACAAAAGTTTTAGCCATCCAGAATTCGATCCATTGACCGATCTGAATATACTTATGTTTACTAACATAAATCTGCAATCGATTTACATCTCCAGTTTAAGAGTCTTCATACTGCCTAATCCCCGTACTACTTTCTTCTTTTGAATCAGTAAGAACAGAATTTATATACTTGACATTTTTAAGTAATCACTATTTTAAAACAGTAACACAAACAATCAAACAATGATCTTACAGGCTTCCTGAATAGTCCCAAACAGTGCCTGTCAACCGGACAGGCTGATGGAAAATTAAGCCTGTCCAGACAAAAATTCACCTGACCGAATAGAGTGAGTTTATAACTGAAGAATTAAGTAAAGTTTAACTCATATTTATTGCAATGTGCAGCCTGTGTATAAGTATTGGACAACTATAAGTAATTGATTTTGGAACATATAACATCAAATCATTATGTGTTCTTATGCAAATGTAAATCACTGTAATTTTAAAATATGTGATTCATTCAATATAATATGTAATTATGTAGTCAACTTGTACAAAATATACTCTTATATATTCTCCGTACAATATCAATCTTTTACAAAACTATCTGTTTTGTATTATCAAAAATAAAATGATAATGCGATATTACACTGATATAAGCACATTATCGTGTTTTTTATGCGTTCCGAAGATACATAAAGCAAAACATTGCTTATGCTTATATATGATGATGAAAACTTTAAATTTGACAATTTCGATCATTTGTATAAGCATTTATTCATGTGTAGTTTTTTGTTACAACCTTTGTAATTGGATAGATATGTCGGAACAATGAAATTGACGTTTTCGAAAAACAACAACAAAGGGGGAGTACTCTTAGGAACAAGTAACGCGTTAGTGTTCTTAATGACAAAAAGGCTCAAAATTCACAAATAGAGTGATTCCAAATGGATGTAATCGTTCTTTTGGCATGTATTAGACTTTTTTGGTATTTAGTCATATTTTGTTTGGCCTGTCACAAGGACCGGCAATATTAGAAACTTCGCCGGACCGTAAACAATTTTGCCGGACAAGACAGGAGGTCCGGCCTTTTCAGGAAGCCTGATCTTATGTAAGGAATAACGCTAAGAAACAAAGCAATATATAAGCATTTTATGCACATCGCCCAAGTATTAAACAACACATGTATTACTTTATTTGCTTGTGTTTTTATTCAAGAATGACATGACGCATAGATACAAAATTGTCTATTCCTTCAAGTTGACGTATTATAACTGTAACTTTAACTATTATAGTATAATTTTATTTTGTATAATCATAAACTGTGTATTTTGTAAACACTGTATGCTTGCTTTGTCCACTTGGGCTTTTGGCCTTCTGGATGGATTATTTTATAAACCATATTGTGATGCAGCCATTCCAGCCATAATATTATAGCATCTACAAAAACGCCAGATTGTCATCTTGTACTCAAATCAATTAACGATTGAGTCAATAACATGTTTGAAATTATAGGGAGCCTTTAATCAAGTGCTCATAATCAAGTAACAGCTTTATGCAACCCTAGGCGCTTTAGAGCCAGGCAAACAAAATAACATGAAAATTGTGACGGGGACCTAAACAAAAAATATGTGACATTAATCCGACCCCTGCAAATTCGAGCCATTTGACATAAATGTATATGAATATTTAGCAATACAAAAATAGATGCTTCGAGGATAGTCCGAGCAAACCGGAAAGTTGAGCCAAGCAAGTTTGAGCCAACAGGTTTTGACTTTATATTATTATTTTTAGAAAATTACTATTCTGCTTATCTGTGAACAAGTCAAATTCTTAGGTTCTCTTAATACATTTTTATTGTATTTATTATTGCCTTTTATGTTCATTCTTTCTTTATTTAAATAAATTTAGTTTCCACAATTATAGAAGAATTAGTTTTCTAGTTTGGATACTCGTTTACAGTAATTTATAAATATATTGAGACTTCACCACTGTGATAAAAGTTTAAAAAAGCACAAGAGCCATTCAATTTTAAACGCTCTGAATTCAATAACACATTGCTTACATTAGTATCTCTTAACAATTATTTATAATTTGCATTAACATGCACACCATTGTCCCAATAACCACGTTTTAAATCATATTGTGTGTTATACCAAATTTATTCTCTTAAGAATGTATAAATACAACCCTTAAACGGACTTAACTTGAGCATCGCTCTTGAACAACGTGACTTAATGAATGTGTATAGTGTCTTCCCACATAAGCCAGTGGAGTCCTCATAGGCTAACCTGAGACGACACTTTTTTACTAAGACTTGATTATTGTTTAGAAACAAGAGATGTGTTCGTCAGAAACAAAATGCCCCCTACTGCGCCGCATTGCAATAAAATTTCTATTTTTTTATGTTTCTCATTGAAGGATGGCCTTGATCTTTCACCATTCAAAATGTGCAGCTCCATGAGATACACATGCATGCCAAATATAAAGTTGCTATCTTCAAAATTGCAAAAATTATGGCCAATGTTAATTTTTTTTCGGACGGACGGAGAGACTGACATTCTGACTGACTGACTGACAATTCAACTGCTATATGCCACACTACCAGGGGCATACAAATTCCCTTTAAACGAAAATTTATTATATATAATAATTATCTCCCTTTAAAGCTTATTGCTTTCCTTGGATTTGTATTTTCGACCCTAGACATTGGAGGATTATCTTGACCTTAATATTTTACCACTCAAAATGTGCAGCTCCATGAGATATACATGCATGCCAAATATCAAGTTGCTATCTTCAATATTGCAAAAGTTATGGCAAATCTTAAAAGTTTTTTTTCATACGGACGGAGAGACTGACATACTGACTGACTGACTGACGGACAGTTCAACTGCTATATGCCAACCTACTGGGGGCATACAAATTCCCTTTAAACAAAAATTTCCTCAAAAGCGGAAAGTATCATCCCATATTACTCTGTGTGCCCACTGCACAGGCTATTCTGTAGATGGCACTAAAATGCATGAAGCACTATTATCCCAGAACAAGGCTCACCTGGTATCATCTTGTACAACTCGTTAACAGACTGTAGGGGGACTTACTTTAAGCCTCATTCTGATAAAACAGGGTTTTATAAATTGTGCACTAAGTTTTGTCCTAGATAAGCCTGTACAGCCACAAAGGCTAATAAGGTACAAAGCTTTCCGCTAGACAGATTTTTTTTTAAAGAAGAGGCTTCCTATATACGAAAAAATTCCGTAAATGTGGAAAGAATCGTCCCTGATTTGCCTGTACATACTACACAGGCTAATCTGGGATCACACTTTACGCACATGCATTAAGTCCCCTTACAGACTACACAGGCTAATCTGGGACCACACTTTACACACATGCATTTTGTCCCTGTGCAGACTACACAGGCTAATCTGGGACCACACTTTACACACATGCATTTAGTCCCTGTACAGACTACACAGGCTAATCTGGGACCACACTTTACACACATGCATTTAGTCCCTGTACAGACTACACAGGCTAATCTGGGACCACACTTTACACACATGCATTTAGTCCCTGTACAGACTACACAGGCTAATCTGGGACCACACTTTACACACATGTATTTAGTCCCTGTACAGACTACACAGACTACACAGGCTAATCTGGGACCACACTTTACACACATGCATTTAGTCCCTGTACAGACTACACAGACTACACAGGCTAATCTGGGACCACACTTTACGCACATGCATTTAGTCCCTGTGCAGACTACATAGGCTAATCTGGGACCACACTTTACACACGTGCATTTAGTCCCTGTACAGACTACACAGGCTAATCTGGGACCACACTTTACTCACATGCATTTAGTCCCTGTACAGACTACACAGGCTAATCTGGGACCACACTTTACACACATGCATTTAGTCCCTGTGCAGACTTCACAGGCTAATCTGGGACCACACTTTACACACATGCATTTAGTCCCTGTACAGACTACACAGGCTAATATGGGACCACACTTTACACACATGTATTTAGTCCCTGTGTAGACTACACAGGCTAATATGGGACCACACTTTACACACATGCATTTAGTCCCTGTACAGACTACACAGGCTAATCTGGGACCACACTTTACACACATGCATTTAGTCCCTGTGCAGACTACACAGGCTAATCTGGGACCACACTTTACACACATGCATTTAGTCCCTGTACAGACTACACAGACTAATCTGGGACCACACTTTACGCACATGTATTTAGTCCCTGTACAGACTACACAGACTAATCTGGGACCACACTTTACACACATGCATTTAGTCCCTGTACAGACTACACAGACTAATCTGGGACCACACTTTACACACATGCATTTAGTCCCTGTACAGACTACACAGACTAATCTGGGACCACACTTTACACACATGCATTAATAGTCCCTGTGCAGACTACATAAGCTAATCTGGGACCACACTTTACGCACATGCATTTAGTCCCTGTACAGACTACACAGGCTTATCTGGGACCACACTTTACACACATGCATTTAGTCCCTGTACAGACTACACAGGCTAATCTGGGACCACACTTTACACACATGCATTAAGTCCCTGTACAGACTACACAGGCTAATCTGGGACCACACTTTACACACATGCATTTAGTCCCTGTACAGACTACACAGGCTAATCTGGGACCACACTTTACACACATGCAATTAGTCCCTGTGCAGACTACACAGGCTAATCTGGGACCACACTTTACACACATGCATTTAGTCCCATTATCCCAGAGGGAGGCACATGTTTCTTGAAAAAACACTCAACAACAGACTGTAAGCAGACTTAACATAAGTTTGTGGAATGAGGCCGGAGTCCTTCTAATAGGGAAAATTCTTGGTGTTTTGAACACAAATTGGGACATTGTGTTGTTGGTTTTTTGCTTACAAATACTATATAATTGAGAATAAGCATTTTCAATATTGTATTTACATGAAATAAGGTTCAAGTAATAGAGCTGGGTAGGAAGATTAACTTGATATTGTGATACATTTATTTTCTTTATCTTCAATTGGAAATTTAAGGCAGTTGTTTGGGAAAAATACATTGTTTTAGGATTGTAAATGGGGTCGATTTCAGACCCCAAATTTGACAAATAACAGCAACACTATAGACAATCCCAGAAATCAAAACCTTCCGGATTACCCGCCCCTGAATACTCTCGCGCGCCTCCAAAACGGTACTGAAGAAATAAACATGGACCTATATATGTGTGTATAGGTCCCTACGCAAAACAAGGAAGCGAAATGGGTTTATCAAATATATTTTAGGATTTAAAGAGTTTCTGTTATCGATCTGACAACCAGATAATAGTTTGTGTTTTTTTTTATTAATATAAATTATGTAATTAGTAGAAATAAGGTTCATCTGCATTTGTTTAAGAGTAATAACACACAGCATGGACATGGACCTATTTGTGTAGGTCCCTGGCATGAATAAGGTCTTGATTGTCATTTAACATGTTATTTAAAGGTGACGCGTGATATCTTATCTAAATTTTGGTATCAACACACGTGCAGACATGTAGTGTCACGGGCAAACCCATAAACGCGTTTAATCCACACTTGGAACATCGCCTCCCATTGAGCGAATTCGTTCGCGCCTTTATCGCTGATGTTTTTTTTCAAGAGATGTATGTTGCTGTCATTTATAATCCGTAATTTAAGAAAAATCAATCACTTATTTTGAGCGTGTTTTTATTTTTTAAGCGTAAATTTAGACCGTTTTACGAACATTAAATAAAGACATACGTTTAGGAAATCTAGAGAACACAATTGGAACTATTTAAGTTTATTTAAGGTTCATTATTTTTCATGTTGAACATTTCAATCGTGAATTAAGATGTTATTAAGAAAATTTAATAATATTTCAGGCAACATGTAAAACGTTATTTAAATAATAATATAAGAAAGTTGTAGACAAAAGCTGATATGTCCTTTTCAATAAAAAAAGTATGACATATCCTGACATCTTACACAGTTTTGCAAGCGAATAACTCCGAAACTTGTTCATTTAAATCACAAAATTCATTTCCAGCTAGTTATTTTTGTATTAGCTTAAGAGCGATTTTTAAAATAAAAGATTGCTCAAAACCACTTTAGTTTTAGACTAAACTAGATACATTATTTTAATTAAAAAACAAGAGTTCCGCGGTCGGAGATGACCGCATTGAAGCCGGATTTTTGATTTAAATGACAGGAAAGTACCTTTCGTGTTTTTGTCAATGCAATACTTAAATTACTGAAATATTGTTCAAAGGTCAAAATGAAATGTAAGTACTTTTCAAGGCATGAGCAAACCTTGTGTTATGTTTTGAATGCATGCATATACATGAACAACAATAACATTTAAGGTCACAAATATGAACTTGAATTGACAATTAGGAAAGTTTGATCTCAATTTTTTTATTAGCAAATTAGTAACATATTGTTTGAAGTTTCCATCAATTTTATTATCAAATGTAAGAAAATAAACTTAGATGAAATAATACTATTTATGAATGACATTGAAATGACCAGTGGTCATCTTCTAGTACTGGCCAATCTTTATTTCAAGTTTGAAGACTCTAGGTACAAGCATACCAAAGTTATAACATGAAATAAGAACTTTAACATTTTTACATTCAAGGTCACAGTGACCTTGACCTTCAAATGAATGACCTTGAAATGTCCAGTGGTTACTTACTAGTTCTGGCCAACCTTCATGTCAAGTTTCAAGACTCTAGGTCCAAGCATACCAAAGTTATAACAACTTTAACATTTTTACATTCAAGGTCACAGTGACCTTGACCTTCAAATGAATGACCTTGAAATGTCCAGTGGTTACTTACTAGTTCTGGCCAACCTTCATGTCAAGTTTCAAGACTCTAGGTCCAAGCATACCAAAGTTATAACAACTTTAACATTTTTATATTGAAGGTCACAGTGACCTTCACCTTCAAATGAATGACCTTGAAATGACCAGTGGGCATCTGTTAATCCTGGCCAACCTTCATGTCAAGTTTGAAGACTCTAGGTCCAAGCATACCAAAGTTATACCATGAAATAAGAACTTTAACATTTTTACATTCAAGGTCACAGTGACCTTGACCTTCAAATGAATGACCTTGAAATGACCAGTGGTTACTAACTAGTTATGGCCAACCTTCATGTCAAGTTTCAAGACTCTAGGTCCAAGCATACCAAAGTTATAACAACTTTAACATTTTTTATATTGAAGGTCACAGTGACCTTGAACTTCAAATGAATGACCTTGAAATGACCAGTGGTCATCTGTTAATCCTGGCCAACCTTCATGTCAAGTTTGAAGACTCTAGGTCCAAGCATACCAAAGTTATACCATGAAATAAGAACTTTAACATTTTTACATTCAAGGTCACAGTGACCTTGACCTTCAAATGAATGACCTTGAAATGACCAGTGGTTACTAACTAGTTATGGCCAACCTTCATGTCAAGTTTCAAGACTCTAGGTCCAAGCATACCAAAGTTATAACAACTTTAACATTTTTTATATTGAAGGTCACAGTGACCTTGACCTTCAAATGAATGACCTTGAAATGACCAGTGGTCATCTGTTCATCCTGGCCAACCTTCATGTCAAGTTTGAAGACTCTAGGTCCAAGCATACCAAAGTTATACCATGAAATAAGAACTTTAACATTTTCGAGCACGCCGCCCGCCCGCCCGCCCCCCCCGCCCGCCCCCCCGCCCGCCCCCCCCCGCCCGCCCGACAACATCAATCTATAAGCCGAGATTTTTTCGAAAAAAATCCGGCTAAAAAATCTCTACCTGAAAATCTTACAGAGTTTCGATAACAAAGTTACAAAACAATTTTAGAATCACAAACTTCATTTCGGCTATAGATTTGTATATTACCTTTAAAATGACACTTACAAAGAAATATTAATAGCGAAATGGTAACTGTTTAGACAAACAAAGTGATGTATTATTCAATTAAAGAAGTCGTCCTAAGTCTTTATAATCTTACAACGTTTCTTAATGAATATCTCCGGAAAGTATAGAAAGTACGACATTTAATAAGAAATAATATAGGCTTAAACAAAGGCAGATATCAATTTAATTGTCTACATCGATCTTAAATCTATCTAATTAATATCAAAGATCTATCCAAAAAATATGGTCTGAATGGATGTTTCCAATCTTTATATATTGATAGTTCTTTGTTAATATCTCCGGCACTATTTACGCTAAAATCACAACGTTTACTTCATACTTTAGATATTTCTATACCTTTATAATTATGCTTGAATCATTTTATTCCATAAAGAAATAATTAAATTGTATACAAAGGCATTATGCTGAAAGGTATGCTTAAAAATGCCAACTCGGCCTTAAACATTACGTGTTGTCACTGAATATTGTTGCAAAGACACATATTTTATGAATCAATCGTGTATATTTTTAATTTAAATTATATTGATTTACAATGTGATACATATCGACACTTGGTTTCATGTTTCACTTGTTTTCAATCCTACTGTGCGAAGTCATAAAGTGCTGTTTATTGGAATAAAGCGGGTGTACACTATGATAACGTTGTAATCTGTCATATTCTTCAGTACCGTTTTCAATCGCGGAATACGTAATAGCCAATATGGCGGCGCCCATATTATCGATTCTGGGATTGTCTATATACATATTAAAAACTCTACATCTCCTTGCAAACAGGCTCTATACAACCAAGGCATTCCAAGCTTAATTAAATATCTCACACTTTTTAAAAAACTCAAGGTATGCATGGGAATGACATAAATTCTCGAGGTGTTGTGTTAATGAGGTTTCTTATGAATAAGTTGGGAAGCATCGAGCTGAAAAAGGTTTTTAGTTATTGATCTTCAAGTAAAAGAAGTTGTGTTTTTAAAAGGATATACACAAGAAAAGACACCATTTTACCTTCTGTGAAATCATATCATTCTTGTTCTCTTCATTTTTAACATTCTTAATAAACAAGTAACACTGTAAAATCATTATTAATTGTGAGACATTATTTTTTGTTGATTTTAAGAGTTGACTGATCCACAAATGTATCACAACGCACCGGAAAATAACTGACATAAATACCTTATTTATTTTTCCCATTTGAAAAATCCACCAATAACTGCTGTGTTCATAAACGGGTTATTTTTACGACGACATTTCATATGGACGAATATCAATGATTTTGTAATATACAAACAATTAACAATTTTTCCTTATGTAAATTCATACTGTTCTTTACAACCTCATCTTTTTTGCATTCTTAATAAACATGAATTACTTAAGTCGGCGCTTTCCTGGTGTATTTATGGGTCTGTTAAACGGACCCATACACAAAGCATTTTATTTGTTCTTAAATAAGTGCCTAATGAAAATTATATCTCAATCATATTTCAATTAGATCTAACAAAGTATATAACTATCATACTATGATTTTATTGGTATTAAATTTTAAGTATTACAAAGAATTTTTATTAAATTTGTTTTTACTAAATCAATTGACTTATTTGTGGGAAAAAAATATTAGTCCCAAAATTGCATTTTCCCTCAGAAAATACCTGACAATTTAAGCGTGAATTTGTTACCTTCTGCGTATTCAGGTCATTCTTGTCCACCACATCCTCAGCATCCTTGTCCTGACTCAGCAGCGACTGGAGCAGAAGAATTGCTTGATGTATTTCTTGTATGTATATTTAGGACTCACACACATTTATATAAAGGTAATTACAAATAAAAACTAAATGTTCAACAGCATAAAACAAAGTAAATAATTAAATATCATATGTGAATATTATGTAAACATTATAAATCAAAATATATTCCTCATAAGATTACTACAACTTTATCATATTTTATAAAAACAAATTGCATCATTATAGATTTTATACCATTGTGTATCTCGAAATGAAAGTCTAAAAATAGCATTAAGTGCTATGTACATGTGCATCTATGTACAAACATTAAATGTGCAGTTGAAGTGCTTTGTTTGTTCATGCACAGCTTAAAAAAACTTTTAAATTAAAGGACCATAAAACAAATGTTATGACAACATAACATAATAATTATGTATAAGATCTAATATTAAAAAAAACTTCACATTGTTTTAGTAAATTACTATATGTGTACACAAAAGTTGCATCAACAACTACACACACAATATTGTATTGAAATATAACACACTTCAATGTTCGTATGCTGATCAACACATTGTCATTGAAATACTAATCACTAATTACAACAACTAATACATACATGTACACACTATTCCACTCTGAACACCAGGATGTTGTCGTTGTCCTCCTGTCCCACAATGATGGAGGATGTAGTGCTGCTGTAGCAGACTGACAATGGGTACCTCACTCCATCCTCCCGGGTAGCAAGATTAGCCAGCTTACTCTCTCCCTCCCAGCCCACCTGTAGTACAGTGTTGAACAGGTATCCACAGACCAGCAGCACCTGGCCTGCAGGGGTCACATGTAGACCATGTAGCCACTCTAGTGCTGGGTCTGAGTATGTAGCCAGGAGTGTGCCATCCCTGGCCAGGGTGAGAAGCTTATGCTGGGTCCAGCTGCTGATGATGTACAGCCTGTCTCCTGTGGGACTCACAGCACACTTCCATACTGCAAAACAGAGTAACATCAAGATATTGAATTACTGTAAATGTTAAATAATCTTATTAAACATACTGCAGTGATATTGTATTACGCATATGTTGCTATAAAGAGGCCTTTACACATCTAAAATATATGCATACATTTCAATGATTCAATAGTTAAGCGTGACAATAAACTTCAGTAGCAGAGCTATTGTGTTAACGTTTGACATGTTGAAATGCGACTAGTGAGTTAGATATGAATTGAAGCAAAACAAGTACACAGATGGAAACAATTACACATACTGAAACAATTGCACAGTTCTATCAACAGGTAAACATATTGTACATGTACAATCATTTTACAACCACAAAATTAAGACCAGGTCAGAAAGTGTCTCTCTCCCAGGAACACAGTTTCTATTTATAGACATGTCATGTAGTTACTGTCAAAATACTTCATTACTCATGTTTATAAATCAATATTTCTGAATCTTGTTTTGGCTACAATGTACTGTAGCATTCAAAGGGCACATATGAATTAAAGAACAATTTTTTTATAATACATCAGCAGGTTTTTTGCTATTACATCTGAATTTTATTTTATTATCATCTCACAAAGTATGTAACTATAATTTATATTATTTTTTCAAAATAACAAGATAAAGGCCTAATGGGTCAATATTTGTTGATTAAAAAAATAAATCCCAACTCGGTTCATTTAGTCAATAAAAATTCCCAAATTTGTCATTGTATGAATTTAGAATAACACAATTTGACTAGACTCCTTTTCCCACAATGGCTAGACAAATCCCTGTACATAATACACATGTTATCAGGATGGATTCACCATGATTCTTACCTGTCCAATTAGCTGATCTATCTTGGGAGAGTCTGCAGATCAGTTTGCCACTCAATGTGTATTTGTACAATTCTTTACCAGAGGTGACAAAAAGGTCTCCTTGGTGATGGGTAATACATGTACATTTATGTTGTAACTGAAACTTTCTGCCAGAAACAAGCTTTCCCTGGTTGACAGTGATAAACTGGACCTCATGTATCTTGCTATCATGGTCATTCACAGCCACTGCAACCTCACTGGGTGTGATCAAACATATGTCCCATGGCCCAGCAGTCACATCCCAGTGATTCACCACCTGGTACTGCTGGTTCAGCAGCTTGATCCTCTTATTCTTCCAGTCTGTGACCAGCACCTGCCCATCAGTCAGAACACATATGCCTGCAATACTACATTCATATGAATCACTTGGTATTCTCACATTGTGCACAGACTTCCGCTGGACGTTAAACGCCTTGCCTGACTTTCCTAGCAGAGTCAATGCCTGCTGTATTATATGCTTACATTTTATGCTGGCTATAAGACAGAGCTCCTTATTATCTCCAATTTTCTGAACAAGTTCATGGAATTGTGACAAGTCATTGTGAAGAGTGGTGCATTTATGAATAGAACTTGTAACTGACTCTTTAATACTTATAACTTCATCTTTCATCTCGTTAAGTTCCTTCGCAGTAATATTATCAAATTCATTCACGATAGAGAGAACACTCCTACACATCTCTTCTTTTAAATATTGCTCATTTCCGCCTGATGTACCCACAGAACTATTATCACATTCATCTATATAAGTATTTAAATTGCCAAGCATTTGCTCTATCATAACTGCACTATGTTCCTTGTATGTTCTCTGCAATGACTGAATGCTGGCCTTCTGACTGATTTGCAGGGTTTTAATTTCCCCCAGGACAGTTTCCAGCTCCACTGACAGCCCCTCTAGGCCTGTGGGCTGCGAGTTGGTCAGCTCCGAAATCTGGGTCACTTTACTGCACTGGCTGAAATAAACAATTAATACATGTACATACTAAGGAATAGTAAGTGATATTATGTAATGCTTCAAACAAGTATAAAGTGTCAAATAAAAACATACATGGACAATAAATTAACGCTTCTTGGGCTTAACCCTTAAAGCGCTGGAGCTGAATTTTAAAGGCCTTTGCAAACAGTTTGGATCCAGATGAGACGCCACAGAACGTGGCGTCTCATCAGGATCCAAACTGTTTGCTATTCTGATAGTATTCTTTGAAAAAAATGAAGAAAATGCTTATTTTACAAATTCAGCAGACGACATTTTAGCAGACGACAAATTTCCCAGCATTCAAAGGGTTAATATGGAGGTATATAGATTTGCACTTTTCCATCCATCTGCGTGACTTTTCTGGCTTATATAACTCAACACGTATTCCTGCAACTTTACAAGTACAGTAACCAGGCATGTGAGCTAATGCACACCTCTATATGTTGTTTCTGTTGTTTTCATCATAATTGTAGTAATGTCTCATATTTATACATAAATGACATTTCAAAATATGTGTAGAGTGTAAAATAATCAGTATTGCTTGCTACAAGAGGACTAACACTTTACATAAATATTTATCATTGTGTAATTTTACCCACATGCATAGTTTGATATATCTGTACAGCTGATAGAGGGATGAACTATTCTTAAAGCATTACCCACCATGTGAAATTATGCACCTTGATATTTTTTTTTATTTTTTATTTTACATAAGAAGAGTTATGTGACAATCCCTTTAACCAAACAATAATATTTTTTCAATTGCGAGAAGCGTTACTCAAATAGAGGGATACTTCTACAGTAACATAGTAATTGTCAGGTTAACTTGTGCAACTCCATATGTTTGTTCATAATTTAAAGACATTTGTGCAGTTGTGGGACAAATTGGATTGTAGAGGTATCCATGTACTAAGAATACATTTCTAGTAGTTTATATTGTTTTCAGTTTTAGTATCATTGTACACCTTGACCACACTATCCATAATAACACATGCAAGAAAAGATCATTAATGCTCTTCCATCCCACAAAAAAACTAGCATGACGTATATTAAATGTCTATTCCCAAACTCAGTATGTCCAGTCTAGCCAGTGATGAGCGACTTATGACATGCAACCTGGTCTACTACATTTGTATCTCCCCATATTTGTTGTTGTTATTTAACCTATATTGTGATTTTTTTGCTTTTGTTGTTGTCAAGTGATCTATTCGTGGAAAAGTAAAGACACCATTGTTAAATGTTTGAATGGTCAGATTAGCGTGTGCAACTCCATATGTTTGTTCAAAATGTTCCTAATTATTCTTGAGTTATCATTAGGAAACCATTTTACTGTTTCGAGTCACTGTGACCTTGACCTTTGACCTAGTGACCTGAAAATCAATAGGGGTCATCTGCCAGTGATGATCAATGTACCTATGAAGTTTCATGATCCTAGGCGAGCGTTCTTGAGTTATCATCCGAAAACCATTTTTCTAAGTTGAGTCACCGTGACATTTTAATTGTCAGGTAAACTCGTGCAACTCCATATGTTTCTTCACAATTTTTTGACATTAATGCAGTTGTCTTAAATGGATTAAAATTCAATTATTAAATGCATTTAATAATGGCAGTACTGTAATATAACTTTTATCATAATTGAAAATCTGCTTAAAATATTGTTATTATGGTTATAAAAGGAACTAAAACTGACTACTAAATCTTTATAATTTCATGTTATAATCTTCTGTTACCTTTGACCTTTTGACCAAAAAATGGATTGACCTCTTAATTTTCCTCGATGTAAACATTAAACATGTTGCCTGGCTGTAGATCAAAGCATTTCCTAGATATACACTGTAACTCCTATATAGTGCGGTCCGTTATAACGCTGTGTCCAATATAACGCGGGGGGTCCTTGGATCCTGTTTTTTCTCCAACCTTCCATACTGATTCAAATCCATGTTATGCAACTTCATGTATTTTCATAAATTCAAAGAAGCCGGCAAAATCACAGCTTGATTGCTCTATCCGTCCGATTAAATGATTTTAATCGATAGAGGTTAAACGACACTTGACAGCTAATTAGTGTTACTCTGTTGTGTAATGTTAATAAAGGTGTGAAAACTTGCGAGTCGGTGTTTATTACATGTATTCCCTATCAGAGCGGTTCGGTGCGCTAATTTCAATAAGGCAAGTGCAAGCGGAATAATTATCAAATTAAAGTTATTTAAAACGATTACCTGTTTATGTTTTGCATTTATCGTGTATTGTATTTAATTGTATAAACTATGGCTGTGTAAGTGTGTTATCGTTTATTATATGCTACACATGCTTGATAAATAAAAATATCTTTGTGCGTGTTTAATGTTTCAGTACGTATACGAAAAATAAATTTAAAAATCCTGACGATTTATTTACATGCTAACGCAGTGTAATACTTAACAGAGATGCACTTAAATTTTTGCCCATTATCAGAAAGTCCAAGGAAAGCACGTTTTTTACATGCTGCATATGACACAATAAAACATTTCTTTGTACATGTATCGTATTGCATTCGATCTAAATTTAAATTCGCTCGTCCAATGAAAGCTGTGTCCCATAATGCACTGTACTATTTTTTCTGAAAAATGGCTTAGGCATATGAATTTGTTTACGAAGTTCGTAAACATATTTCTTGTCATAAATGTTAAACATTATTTTTTCGTAAGTGATGTAATTATATTGGATTATCGGATAAATGTGCACATTAGAAAAGTGGTATGTATACTGTTATCGTTCGAATCGGTTTACCGTAAAACGTTCCGTATAAGGCGCATTTGTGTATAATGCGCAAGTACTTTTTGAAGCCAAAAAAATCGGGAAAAAAAGTTTTTGAAGCAAAAAAAAAATTGGGGGGGAGAAAAAATCCGTACCGTAGGCTAACTGAAAATTGTTTTATTTACATTGCCGATCTCACGCGTTCTTGTATTGTTTCAATTATTAACAAGGGCTGTTTGTAAAACATGCATGCCCCCCATATGGCCTGTCCGTTGTACTGGCAGCCATTGTGTGAATACGACTTTCGTCACTGTGACCTTGACCTTTGACCCTGTGACCTGAAAATCAATAGGGGTCATCTGCAAGTCATGATCAATCTACCTATAAAGTTTCATGATCCTAGGCATATGCGTTCTTGAATTATCATCCCAAAATCATTTTACTATTTCGGATCACCGTGACCTCGACCTTTGACCTAGTGACCTCAAAATCAATAGGAGTCATCTGCGAGTCATGATCAATCTACGCATGAAGTTTCATGATCCTAGGCGTATGCGTTCTTGAGTTATCATCCGGAAACCATTTTACTATTTCGGGTCACCGTGACTTTGACCTTTGACCTAGTGACCTCAAAATCAATAGGGGTCATCTGCAAGTCATGATCAATGTACCTATGAAGTTTCATGATCCTAGGCCCAAGCGTTCTTGAGTTATCGTCTGACAACCACCTGGTGGACGGACGGACCGACTGACCGACCTACCGACCGACTGACCGACATGAGCAAAGCAATATACCCCCCCTTTTTCGAAGGGGGGCATAATAACATAATGGACAAATATAAGCACGCATTTTCGAACGAAAATAATGAGTGATTTTTTGCCTGATATGTATCCATAAACCAAAGAATAAGTAATCGGTTTCAAAATGATTCCCAGTTTAATTTGTCTGAAATCGACCAATTTTCACAGCTGGAAAGAGACGTTACATAGACCAGCTCATGTCTGCCCAGTATCAAAATGAAATACCACTAGCATATCTGGGCATTTTTCATTCCAAGAATACTTAGAGCATGTATTTGGTACTGGGCATCATGGCTTGGGAATACTTATTGGTAGATTCCTCAAGAAACGCTCCACAGCAAGAAGGAATAATGTTTATCAAAGTTGTCTCCCCTAGATAACAAAACTCTTCATTTTTGAGTAGATTAACAGTTGTGTGGAAAAAGTCTATCATAGGGAGAAGTTGTATTTATTTAATATCTACATCTATTATTTTATTTGTGAGCAATTATTTAACTGTTTGTTTTGTAATAATGAAAACAACATGTTTTTTTGGGGGGGGGAATATTTGTTCATACCTGGAAAAACATAATTTGTGTTGGCAACAAAAAATGACTTATAGCTGTAATGATATTTTGATCCTGGTTTTCTTACGTAAAGTAATATTGATTAAAATTTGCACAATTTTCATATCAATTTCAAATTAATACAGTAAAATTTAGAATACTTCCAGCATCCAACGGTGACATTGATTAATTAAACTATATAGCCAATATTGTTTTTTTCATTTTTATTGACAGTCGTAATAAAACCGACAGGACTGTTCTTTAATAGAAATAATGTTCTACTGAAAATCAATGGTGATTAAATCTGTATAAAAGCCTAGATTTAATTAATAAGAACTACGTCCATGAATATAGTAATTGAAAATTTTATAATGTTTCTCTGAGCGCAGTAAAGTACCAGCTGGGTTGTAGAGAAAATTTTAATGAACGCTTAGAAATAGACGTCGCCACGAGTAAATGGGACTTGTACTCGCAATCAAACAATTGTCTGTTTGGAATTTTTGTAACAATAAAATGTCTACAGTAATTTAAAACGGACTGGTAATGGACTTGATTTGTTAAGGAGGATGAAATAAATAATGGTGCCAGGACTTTAAAGCAAAATATAGTAATTTGATATGCGGCTTTTGGCACATATTGTATCTTTAGACATTAATAATAATTTTGCCAGAACAACTCTTGACATATGAGTCCGGTCATGCAAAATAAGGTCTTATTCCATGTTTGGCCAGCGGCCCTGTCTGCTTTACTCACATAAGGTTTCAGGGTCTTGTTTGTGGAAAGGGTTATACTGACCAGACTGTGTGGATGTGAAGGCTGGTCGGGAACTTCCCTAGCCCCACATGGCATAAGACCCATTTTCGCATGAAAAGGTCACATTTTACATCATATAACCCTTTATTACTTAGATACGTATTTTTAGGCATTTGTAGTCCCTCAGAAAGTTAAATTTTAAACCAATATTCCCATGCAGTAAAAGGAAAAAAAAACCAAGTCCGTAAAAGCGGATTCTTCTACTTGTGTTCTGAGTTATAAGGATTTCTTCAAAAAAACAACCAGTTCAATTGTGGACTAATATCATCCCAAACCTTAACACCATCTTATACCAGTTCTCAAAATTGGGACCAGTAATTTAAACTTCAGTATGTGTCACTCAACTGCAGATATGTCAAGGTCACTTTATATGGGACCATGGCAGTAAACTTCATTTGTGGACCAGTTGACACGAATTGAAACATTAGTCAAGTCAGATTTCAATCTTGAGACCCTATGAAAACACATTCTGAAGATACAAACCATTTCTAGTTGGAATAACTAGTGATAAAAGCAAACTTTGGCATCAATTCAGAACAAAGTGCAGCATTCAAACTTACGACCAATATTGGACATCATAGGCCCGTAACCTATGTTTTTGAATTCACCAGTTGACTAAAGACCATGCTGGGACACATATTTAGGACTTAAAAAATCAGTTTTAATGTACAAAGACTTGCAGTCTGTCTATTCCAACTTCAGCCCTCATTTGAGATTGCATTTAACTTTAACCCTTTGCATGCTGGGAAATTTGTCTTCTGCTAAAATGTCGTCTGCTGAATTTCTAAAATTAGCATTTTTTCGATTTTTTTCAAAGAATACTATCAGAATAGCAAACAGTTTGGATCCTGATGAGACGCCACGTTCTGTGGCGTCTCATCTGGATCCAAACTGTTTGCAAAGACCTTCAAAATTCGGTTCCCGCACTAAAAAGGTTAACTGAGCCTAAAAGGTCTGTTCTGTGGCGTCTCATCTGGATCCAAACTGTTTGCAAAGGCCTTCAAAATTCGGTTCCCACACTGAAAGGGTTAACTGAGCCTAAAAAGTCCAACTTGGGGTCAAATTGTGACTTAAAGTTCTTGCATGTGACTGGGTAATCATACTTCAAACAAGTAGAGGAATCAATATTATATATTATTCTATATCCAATAAATTCTTCCAATCGGCATTCTTCATATGTACCAAGTGACCGTCCAATATATTCCGGTATTGGATCCAAAAAGTCTGTATTTTTTCCATATTGGACAGTTGAGTACAAGTGCACTAAGCAATTGTTTTATAACGATAAAAGCCGTTACCGAGAAAAAGTATCCGAATGTACTATAATCGATTCACACAGGCGATATTTTGCTTGTATGTCTCTTTTTATTGCTTTCCTATTGAAAATATGAGAGGAAATAAAAAAACAAATCGAGAATGTGATATTTAATTTATTTTTATTGTTAGAAATTAAAAAAAAATGCAAAAGCAATTGATATTGTTATTGCTAGAAATTGAAAACAAATATGCAACAGCAAAACAAAAAATCAATTTTATTAACCTCAATGACAACTTTAATCCAATGCTAGCCTAATAACAACTAAGTTACAATGATATGCATTTCCATTTTCCATTTTCTGTTCTTCCATCCATTTATCGAAATGTATTTTAAACCACAGTATTTGTTGATAGCGTTTGTACACATGCTCACCATTCTGACCCAAAGGCCAAAACACAATTTACGAATTCGTAATCCTGTCGGAGCGAGTTGTTTTATTCCTATCAAAGTTAACAATAATGCATGACAAACAAACAATCCGAAATACGTTTTGCCTTTTGGATTCGTTCAATGCTATCAAAATGGTATAATTTGCTACTAGATTTATTAAACACTACCACCTCCATATTGTTGTCCCTAAAATGCAGAGTCTTGCTTATACTAGTATGTTTTGTCAGAGAAATGACGTCACACGAGATACGTCATAAAGTGCGTAATTAATGAATGAAAATAAAAATACGGAAAGCTGGTTTGGTAATGAGGATATAGAATAAAAAGTTTATTAGACGTTTAAACTGTACAATACGTGATATATTTGGACTCGCACACAGTTTGAAGTCATATTGGACTCGCCTAACGGCTCGTCCAATATGACTTCAAACTGTGTGCTCGTCCAAATATATCTCCATATTGTACAGTGAAACGTCTAATAACCTATAATTATAAATATTTAATATATTGGCCCTGCTCTGTGAAAATGGGCTTTAATGCATGTGCATAAAGTGCCATCCAAGATTAGCCTGTGGTATATTTCATTTGAAGAAAGTCTCTTCCTGGCAAAAATCAAGTTTATAAGGCGGAATTGTCTTCCCTGATTAGCCAGCCTGTGCGGACTGCTCAACTAAACTCCTATTTTGATGGTTTAGTATATTATACTATTATACACTATTTAAAGCATTTTGTACTATTACACTTATCATATTTAAATAGACCAGTTCATATTTTCACATTTTCCCACTGCAACTCAATATTAGTTTTGTAACAATTCCCTCTTTCTAAACATTACTTTTCCATATCGTGGCAAACAAAACAGACAAACATTTACGACTTAATGGGTGTTGCAAAAATGTTATCTGCAAACTAGAAAACTATCCAAGTTTACTGTATCATGAGAAATAATTAGCTGTAATGTGTTTTTTTCCCTGTTTTTTGTTCATTTTCTGTAAACTTTCAAGACACTGGTCAATAATTCACACAGCGCTGGCCTGAGATCCTGGGAACTTTGTCACTGGTCATTATTTGGTGGACAGAAAAATCAATGTATTAGAAATTTTATTACAGTTCATCTTGTCTGTGCTCATGAATTTTAATCTTAATCAACCCATCCCAGTGGCACCAGTCCGGAATTCAGCATTCGTTTGCAGGGGATCTTGTGAAAACAGCCGTAAATAAATTCAACTGGATAGTACAAATTATGGACACTGGTGATTTTTTTCCCTTCTCCAGACATTGAATAATGCCATATACTATTATACACAATCTACCAAAAAACAGCAGTGTTAAGACTGCTTATATCTTAAACACAAACAAGTCACATTAAAATGGACTTTAATTTTTGTTGACCTTTAAATGATAGCCAATATCATGGCATAAATTCTTCATTACAACAAAAACAAGAAACCGTCAGAGACGGGTGATGCTCCCAAAAGGTTTTTTTTGTCACAATATTGCACTGTATATTCAGATAAAAGGAAACATCTTGAGGGGCATAACTTTGGACAAAATAATACGATAGATGGTTTAGCAACTTAAAAATTTCAAAGGGCCATAACTCTGTGAAAAATCATCCGACCAGAACCGGCTGATAATATGCACATGTCCTCTTGGTAGTGAAGCTTCCCATAAAGTTTTATTGAATTCCGGTTATTAGTTACTGAGAAATAGCCCGGACAAGAATTGCACTATATGTACAGTTAATGGAAAATTTTAAAGGGCCATAACTCTGTGAAAAATCTTCCGACCAGAACCCGCTGATAATATGCACATCTCCTTTTGGAAGTGAAGCTTCCCATAAAGTTTCTTTGAATTCCGGTTATTAGTTGCTGAGAAATAGCCCGGACAAAAATTGTGCATGGAAGGACAGACAGACGCACACACGCACGGACAGACGAAGCGGCAACTATATTCTCCCCCCAAAATAAATTTTGGGGGAGCATAATAAACTGAAGAGCTTTGTCACAGACGTGAGGAATACCCCCACATGCCACATTGACACAGAATATTTTGCATGTTGTCTTCACAAAAACAGCGGACACCATGCTCAATGTTTTAAACGCACTAGGTGACCCCGTGACCTAGATTTTGACCCGCCGCATGGCCCATATTCGAGCTTGACCTTCACATCATCTAGTTACAACTTCAGACCCAGTGTGGTGAACATCAGATGAAAACTACTTGAATCAGAGAGCAGACACCATGCTGAATGTGTAAAACATACTATGTGACCCCGTGACCTAGTTTTTTATCTGGCACGGCCCATGTTCGAGCTTGGCCTTAAGATCATCTTGATAAAACTTCTGACCAAGTTTGGTGAGATTGTATAAAACTACTTGAATAAGACAGGGGACACCATGCTGAATGTTAAAAAAGCAGTAAGTGACCCCATGACCTAGTGTTTGGCCCTGCATGGCCCATGTTCAACTTGGCGTAGAGATCATCTAGATAAAACTTCTGTCTGACCAAGTTTGGTGCAAATATTGGATAAAAACTACTTGAATTAGAGAGCAAACACCATGCTCAATGTTTAAAACACACTAAGTGACCCCGTGACCTAGCTTTTGACCTGCCATGATCCGTGTAATTGTTCGAACTTGGACTAGACATCATCTACATACACATTCTGACCAATTTGAGTGAAGCTCGGATGAAAACACCTTGAATTAGAGAGCAGACAGCATACTCAATGTTTAAAACGCACTAAGTGACCCTGTGACCTAGTTTTTGACTCGGCATGACCCATATTCGAACTAGACCTAGACATCATCTAGATACAACATCTGACCAAGTTTGGTGAAGATCAGATAAAAACAACTTGAATTAGAGAGCATGCAGACACCTAATACGGACTGACCGACAGACAGACAGACTGACCGACAGACAAGTTCACTCCTATATACCCCCTAAACTTTGTTTGTGGGGCTATAACTAGTTGCAATAATCCAACTCCCAGCTATTGACCCTCTTGGTCGATGGGAGTTGCAACTGCTTACGGCATTTTCCATGTCCCCTGCCCAGAATCCGACTTGCAGTTTAATCGGAAATATTAGCCACATAAACTATTTTCTGGCATAAATAAACACAAATAGATCGTAAATATATCCATAATGCGCAAATAAAAACAACTTACATGATATGTAATGCTCGCATAATATTGATATTAATCTAAAGTTTCAAACACGTTAACGGTTCTTTTAAATGTATATGTTTTTGCAATGGACAAAGTCGAGTAATTCCAAATTCGAAAATACGCTATAAACCATCTCGGGAATCATCAGCCAGATAAATCTCGTGTCTAATCTACCAATCGTAATATACGGACTATCTCCGAAACATTTGTAAGATCGATCAAATAGTAAATTCAAAACTTCGGCTTTCGGTTTGATAACGGGTTTTGTATATAGTTTTGGTTTTGAGTATTTCTCCACAATCGACTTGCAAATTGATATCGGTAATAACAGGTATTGTGTTTGTAACGATGTATTAGGCTGATTAAACTCGAGTTTATAGACCTACATGAGACATAATTTTTTTACATTAAAAATGGGTTACAAGGAAGACCTCTGAGTTGTAAGTATGTACTTATAAAAGCTCAGAGCATTAAAGAAGAACTAGGGGTATAACAAGAGCACTGCATAGCGGGTGCCAACGCTCGGCTGTGGGTGCAGTTTTGAAATATGGGCTATAAGTTGTAGTAGCAGCCATTGTGTGAATACGTTTTTTGTCACTGTGAATGGTGGTGGTGGTGGTGGTGGTGGTGGTGGTGGTGGTAGCAGAAGAAATAGAAGTAGTAGTAGTAGAAGTAGTAGTAGTAGTTGTAGTAGTAGTAGTAGTAGTAGTAGTAGAGTAGTAGTAGAAGTAGTAGTAGTAGTAGTAGTAGTAGTAGTAGTAGTAGTAGTAGTAGTGGTAGTGGTAGTAGTAGTAGTAGTAGTAGTAGTAGTAGTAGTAGTAGTAGTAGTAGTAGAGTAGTAGTAGTAGTAGTAGTAGTAGTAGTAGAAGTAGTAGTAGTAGTAGAAGTAGCAGCAGCAGCAGCAGTAGCAGTAGTAGTAGTAGTAGTAGTAGTAGTAGTAGTAGTAGTAGCAGCAGCAGCAGCAGCAGCAGCAGTAGCAGTAGTAGTAGTAGTAGTAGTAGTAGTAGTAGTAGAATGCATTACAAAAATGCAGTTAGCCTTACATTTGGTAAAATTTAAATATATTACAAGGGAGGCAAATCTGTAACAATAAATTTAAACTTATTGCATTTGTTTCCCCTGTAGTGTATTACCTCCCCTGTCCTGCTTATATTTATATTAATCAACAAAATTAAACATTAACACAATTTTTAATATACTAAATATACAAAAAATCTCATACTGTGAAACCATTATTAATCGTCAGACATTAATTTTCATAAATTTCGTCAGTCGACCGATCGGCGAATTTAAAATCCTAACGAACAATAATGCTCTATGTTTGAATAAAACAAACACTAAGTTGAACAATATTTTAAAACTTTACCGTAGACATGAGGCATTAAATTCCAACATAATCCATGCACACATTCACTGCTGTTTCGTAATCAAGATTAATCCAGTTTTGACACAAAGGGATGTTGATTACACAAGGTACTTAACTGACACGTTACACTTCTTTAAAACGCGTGTGCAGTACAGCTGTATCGAATGCGTTGACTTCGTTTATGTAGAATGGTAATGAATTAGCGCATTGTTTATAACTTTATTACCCATTAGGTGCATTGTGTTTTTCAGGGGTGTTGCATATTAGCCTTCACGCAGCGAATGCCATGAAAGACAATAAACCAAATGAAAAGATGACGACGTGTGATCAACATGCGTATTTATCACAAATTAATAAAGAATATTTTAATTGCTGTTTGTTGTTTGATTGTTTGCGTTTAACCACACTTATTACTATTTTATATGTATCAATTTATTTATTTTTAAATTATTGACATTATTGATTTATATAACGGTAGTTTACTTTTTAAGAACAAACACACACATAGAGTTTATAATTTTAATGTTGATATCAGAATAAAAAAGCATTTTATTTGAAAAAAAACCCACTGAACAATCTGGAACCTCTTTCGTATAACACAAACAGTTTTTAAACGGTATTGACAGCATTTTAATAAAAATCATACCAACTAGAACACATACCCAAGAAAATAAACAAAAGTGACTAGTTTGATTTGCTATTTGATAGAATAAGACTAATTGGCAATTGGCTGCGTTGTTACAAACACTCGTTAACGGTTATTCGATCCCACTTGCCCGCTAATCATAACAATGAACGTGTGAATGGCATACATTAAGAGGGTCCATTACTGTCCCTTTATAACAAAAGACTAGTTAATTGGCATGTGACAAACAAGCCCCACCTCCTGCAGTGATTTTCAAGCATGTTCCCGCATTCGTACCACGATTTTTCGCAACTGCGATTGATCGCGAATATGTATTACACACAAATCGGATATTGACTGACGCATTTTTATTAAATTCAAAATAAAAAATCGGCGAATTTAAGTGCTGACGAAATCGTCATTTTTATAAAAATGACGAAATTTTGTGCTGTCGAAAATAAATGGTTTCACAGTATTCTGATAATATTTTTACTGATCCACTGTATTTTACTAAAAGGATGATGTTTCATTGGACTGATAATTATAGATTTAGGATTACGGACCAGTTGCTTCAGTAATATTGTTCAGAGTGTGCCGTGTTGGCCGCGTATGCATTCTTGAATTATCATTCAAATAACCACTTTACTATTTCGAGTCACCGTGACCTTGAACTTTGACCTAGTGACCTCAAAATCAATAGGGGTCATCTGCGAGTCATGATCAATGTACCTATGAAGTTTCATGATCCTAGGCCCAAGCGTTCTTGAGTTATCGTATGACAACCACCTGGTGGACGGACAGACCGACCGACAGACCGACATGAGCAAAGCAATATACCCCCTCTTCTTCAAAGGGGGGCATAATTATTTTAAAGACAATAACAATAACAATATAACTTGTTTGTGTGTTGTTTTTAAAAAAATTATATAACGCATAAAAATGAATGTTCGATTTAAATGAATTATGCATGAAATGCACACTTTCCACGAGGATACCATCAAGGTTTTCATCAGAAGTCTCCGAAGTAACTGACCACGATTTTATCGTAGAGGAGTACACTTAACGGATGGATTAGATTGCTTGGTATAACTAAGACACTGACATTATCGATTGGTATTTGCACGGGGTTATTAATGTATGACTAATTCACAATTGCGTGTTTTATTCACATTGCTGATCTCATGCGTTCTTTTCGAGTGTCTATAATTGACAGGAGACTTTAACAACTCAAACTTCCAAACACCATTACTGACATGGCGGGCAATAAAACAAACAATGGAGGTGTGAAGCCGTTTGCCGGTTGGCATGTTTTGATTATAGCCCAGCTACACAAAACTTGACAGGTGACGCAAATTGCTCGATAATCACAACCCCAAGCTTAACAAGACATATGAAAACGTGTAAACAAACACAACATCAATTATATTAACACATTTGAAAAGCAAGAAAAATCAAGAAAAATAATCATAAATATATCAGGAAAGACCTTGCCGACATACTATTGTAAATCAACAAGTGCCCCCAAATAAATTGTGTAACCCTAGTACAGTAGGGAATAATATTGTGGGAAAAAACAATAAAATCTAAATGAAAATGGCTTCCTTGTTTTTCATTTTCTTCTTCAAATTTATTTGATTTCAATGCTCTCTACGTACCTGAAAAAATAGAAAATACTGATGTTAACTTTATAACGTTTGTCCATCTATATTCAGATCGTAAATATAACACAATTATTAATATAGTTACAGATAAAAAAACAGGGAACAAAATGATGTGAGTTACCGTAACTGGGTAACTTACAGGGAAACAATGTCTTGACATGGCTGTAGTTGTGCATAACGCGTATCAAGTTTTTAAAATAAAATTTGGGGGTAAAAAAGTGCGCCTTATACACAACGTTTTACGGTATATGCATGTATTTGCGGATGACAACACAGCATGACGATACGCAGGACCTATATTATAGGCTATACTTTACCTGTTTTATAGCCCCTTAAATAAATAAGCTCAAAAATTATTACGCTGTCCGTTTATAACGCTGTTGCGTGGCTTGGACCCCGTCATCCGCGTTATATTGGAGTTACAGTGTATTGTGGAACACAATTGGTCTACGGACCAATGGACAAACGGACTAAAGAACAGATGCAAAGCAAAATAACCCTGCTTCATAGAAAAGGGTCCTCTATTTCTAAATATAGTCTGAGTATAAATATTCTAGCCTGTGATAAGCCGCTTATGACATGCAACCCAGCGAGTTTTTTTCTTCTTTATTAAGTACCTGTAAAAAGTATACTTTCCCAATTGAAGAAAAACAACGAAATTCCAAATTGCTGTCAGAAAATTTCCAAAAAGAAAGGCAAATTCATTCAATTTTTTTCCAAAAGTGCATTTTCTGCAAGTTAACAAACAAGTACAAGAGGG
Organism: Dreissena polymorpha; assembly: GCF_020536995.1. Classification (NCBI taxonomy): domain Eukaryota; kingdom Metazoa; phylum Mollusca; class Bivalvia; order Myida; family Dreissenidae; genus Dreissena; species Dreissena polymorpha. The sequence continues at coordinate 35,157,007 of NC_068355.1, read as the reverse complement.
CCATGATGGCCCTGTATCGCTCCACTGCTGAAAAAAGGCTGAAAATATTCTCGGCATGTGCAAATACTTAAATATAGGCCCTATTTAAGCACATGTACACTTTTGTGACACCCGGGGCAGGGTCAAATTTGACCCCAGGGATAAAATTTGAACAAATTTGGTAGAGGACTATTAGATGTCACTACATACCAAATTTGATAGCTCTAGGCCCGATGGTTGTGGACGAGAAGATTTGTAAAGTTTTCACAAAATAGATCCTATATAAGCATAATAAAATTATGTTTAATTTTGTGACCACCGGGGCAGGATCAAATTTGACCCAAGGGGCATAATTTGAACACATTTGGAAGAGGACATTTTGATGTCTCTACATACCAAACTTGATAGCCCTAGGCCCAATGGTTATGGAGGAGGAAATTTTCATCTTTGTGACCCCAGGGGCATAATTTGAACAAATTTTAAAGAGGTTCACCCCAGAAACATTCCTGAGAAATTTCATCAGAATTGGACGAGTAGTTTAGGAGAAGATGTTTAAAGGAAAAGTTAACGCACGGAAGTACGCAAGACGGACACTTAACCATGACATAAGCCACGCTGGCCATTGGCCAGTGGAGCTAATAAAATGAGCACTTACACTGAACATGTCAAGCCAAAATGAATGTAAATCAATATTGGAGTTTATTTTTACTTTTAATACCAAGCAATTAATAAAAACCTATAATTCACAATCGGAAGATTTAACTATGTGGTTTTGTGCCCTAATGTTTGCCAATTGATAAGATACAGGTACTTTTTTTTTTAGGGAATACAAGTCAGCTGCAAACCTGGTCTTCTATCTCCAAGTATGTTTTGTTGTTATTTAACCTATTGTGATTATTTAGCTTTTGTTGTTGTTACATGATCTATTCATGGCAAAGAAAATATGCCATTATAAATTGTTATAAAGGAGGATCCAAGAGATTGGTCTAATAAATTGTTTATTTAAATGTGATATTGAAATTTCATACAGTAGCAAGCCTAGTGTCAATGATTGTTTTTAAATTGGGTTATATGAATAATATTTTGCAATTAACTTTATACTCTACATAAGAAAAATTACAACTTTTTAAAAATTTGTTAAAAATATATTTTACTTTTCTTCTCATTATTTGCAAAAAATGTTTAAATGGCAGCAAAGCAAGAGCATATCACTCTTCATTAGCTATTTTCACATTCAAAATGTTAATTTCCCAATTTTAATGAATTCAAAGACACGAGAGATGTTTATGATTATATTACAGACAATTTTTTTTACAGTTAAGTGTACTTAATAGTGAACACAGTGGACTGCACATTTTCAACAAATATACACAGACCAATGTCTTAAGTAACTAGAAATGGCGAGGGAGAGGCCGACGCATATCTCCATGCTGCATGTTTGACCCAGGGGCGCTCCAGGGTTGGTATTGGGGCCATGCATAGTTGAGATTGACCATATTGTCATAAAAGATCTTCAGTATCAATTTTAAGTAACTCAGTGTAGAAATGAAGAAATTAATGCAAAATAACCTAAACAAAATGAGTGAAAATCTCTGACCCGGCCCCAGCCCAACCCACACAACTTTTGACCCAGGGGTCAGATCAGAATTCCCAACAGTGCACTGTTGCACATATGCTCATACCTACCATGTGTGTAAGTTTCAAGGTTCTAGTGCTAATAGTGTAGGAGGAGATAGTGGCCAGAAAGGACAGCGGAGATCACCACATAAGGGCCACTTTTTTTCCAAAAAGCGTGGGGATAAAAAAGTTTGCAAATAATATTCATATTCAACTAGAAATATATAAAATTAACTTTTTTCTCAGCAACGAAACATGACAGGTATCACTAAAGATGCCATTTAACAAAACAATAAATTGTAACATGAAAAGTGTAGTAAAAAATTCCTGTAAAATAATGTATTTTCTTTTACTATCAATAATTATTTATTAAAAAAAGAAACCAAACATGCACTTGCTAATATTATGTTCTGGAACATAAACAAGAGGACCATGGGCCCTAGGGCACTTACCTGAGGCCCAAATGGACTAATATATTATGAAAAGGTGGATTCATGAATATTAAAAGTACTTTGTGAAACATAAATATTTAATTTCTTGGTATATTCTTTTTTTCCGCTTTGGCCAAGATATCATTACAACAAATGTTTTGACCAAAAAGGACATTTTATAATGGTAACAAGATTTTTTTTCAAATATGATCTTAGCATGACCTAGTTTTTGGCCAGGCATGACCCATGTTCAAACTTGGCCTAGAAATTATCTAGACAACTTCTGACCAAGTTTGGTGAAGGTCCGATGAGAACTACTTGAATAAGAGAGCGGACACGAATAGTGTGACAGAAGGACAGACAGACAGACATACAGACTGACCGACCGATGGACAGTGCGAAAACTATATGCTGCTAGTTGGGGGCATAACAATTCTGCTATACAGAGATGGGTACTAAAGCCCGACGTGAAATGACTAGATATTTTGTGTTGAATGATTATCATTTGTTATTTTGTATTAGCTGGTATCTTATTGTATATGAGGTAATTATTATAAGTACAAATATATAAAATAAAAATAAGAAACTTACATGCTTTATTATGTCATAGAGTAAATTAACAAATCCTTATTTCTTTACAATATCTCATCATACGAAATCAATATCTATCTATTTTAATATTAACCTGAATTCTTTTCAAACAGTTACTACAGTTCAGCTAACAACGTAACCAGTTTTATCACTAAACCTATTACACGCATGATTGGTTCGCGGCGTTGGTCAAGTGGAAAGCGCAAGTAACCGCGCATTTGCCACTTGACCGCCAGAACATAAACAACTTATATATCTTTGATATATTGTTCTGCGTCATTATTACAGGTTAGTGATAAATCAATTTATAAACTTTAAACTTTGTATTGTTAATAATCTCTGTTTTAATTAAATGCAACGTAAGGTATTGATTGTATTTATTGCATTTATTGTATTTATTGTATTTATTGTATGTATTGTATGTATTGTATTGACTGTATTTATTGTATTCATTGGATTACAATATTGCCATGTTTTTACAAATGCTATTACTGTTATTGTTGTATAATAATGGTGATTAATGTAGGCATTTGCCACTTGACCGCCAGAACATAAACAACTTGTATATCTTTGATATATTGTTCTGCGTCATTATTACAGCCCTTCACATGAACCCTTTACACAAATTTGCCGAGAGCTACGTCGACAATTATATATACCATCAAATGTGCATAAACAATTCAACAAAATATAATACATTTCTAAGTGGAGAAATAAAAACAAGTCAACATTTTGGAGCTTTATAACCTGCTATACCTGCAAGTTGGGTTAGAGAGATGAGCCCAATACCAATAGGCTATTCACGTTCCAAGGAAATGCTGCATAATGCCCTGTTTACATAAAACACACTTCAGGTTGTAAATTCTACCTGATACTGGAGTGGTGGTACGTAAATAAAAAAACTGCAGAAAAAATAAACACGCATTAAACCACTGTCAAATTATTCATGCTTTGATAGCTGGAAAAAAGTTTCAAGATGATACCTCATGACTATTATTGAGTAATTTCACTTTGTTCATATGTACAGATGGATGTCCAGAGGAAGGGATTAACATACAGAGTAATGGCAAACCTATAACCTGTAAGATACTTTGTTACTATTATTGAGAAATTTCACTTTGTTCATATGTACAGATGGATGGTCAGAGGCAGGGATTAACATACAGAGTAATGGCAAACCTGTAACCTGCTTTTTATACTAATTCTCTTGGTCAATTATCCTGTCATCCCATTTTATATGAAAATACTTCTAGTTCAATTTGTATGAACTGTCACGGCTTTCATTATTTCCGTGGTAGTTAAACATGTTATATTAATGTGACTTTTTTTGTGCTAAGCCCTTTTTGATGTTTAAAATGTTGAACCATATACCTAATGTATCCATAGGAGTGGAAGGGTTGCTGTTCAACAAATGGCCTAGGTTTTTATACCTGAGCAGAGTTACTTTTAATTTTTATTTTAAATAATTTGTGTGTTATTAATTGAATGAAATACAGGATTTGTAAAAAATTAATCTAAACAACAAAAGCTATACTGAGATGGGTACTAATGAGTATATGAATAAAAATAACTTGTCCATTTGTGCTGAAAAATGCTTCAAAATTGAGAATAAAAGTGTTGTAAGTATTATATTCGCTAATGTTTAACGTACACAGCTCCATGGAAGATAAACAAAATGTTGAGATCTACAAAAATCATTTTTTTGGAAAACTTTCCATTCGAAATTTTTAGGTGTTATTTGGGAAAACATACTTTTTTTGCAAGTATCTTCAGTTACTTTCCGAGACATTGCAGGATCTACTTCAGCGGACATACAGACTGATGGACAAAAAGAGGGACATACATACATAAAGATAGGTAGGGTAAACCTATAGTCCTCGTAAGTAAAACTTGTAGTGAAATAAACATGTACATTTATAAGACACTGTTTAAAGTTCGAAACATCAAGGTTTTAAGTTCAGTTGAGCTAATTGCAATTTAAATTTCAATTCATGTTGTTTTTGTAATATCCTGAAGAATTGTTTATATAATTGCCCTTAGATAGCAAAATATTGTCAAATCCATTCATAGGCACAAAATTGTTCTTATTGACTGGTTCACAATGATAACACAAATAAAGGATATTTGTTTGCTTTGGTAAATCATACATTTTCATTCATGAGCAATCAGAAAATTAATATTTTCCAATTGGCCCATGAGCCACAAGTAGACATTTTTTATTCTTTTTTCTTATTCTTATGATCACAAGTCATCCAAATGTAAAGTGTTTAACGGGATCATAATGACAACAAATGAACGTAAAGCACATCATTGCACAGAAAAATGTTAAGGTTATTAATACTTCTTGCTTTTTTCACTGTTTAAAATGATGAGTTTCAACATTTCATTTAAAAATATTTTCCTATTGTTGTAATCATATTATAATGATAACTAAACAACTGAAGAGTGACAATATTATTACCTGTGTTGATCAGATACACACTGAGGGCAGCACAGCTGTTCGTGCAGGTTGCAGAATTGGTCAATTTTATGTTCCTTATGAACATCACAAGTTTGTAGAAAATCCACCACCTTTTTTGAAACTGGCCATTTATCTATATCAACCCTTCCAATAGAATTATGTTTTGCGAACAATTTACCATGCAGATGAATACAGTTTCCACAATAAAATCTTTCACACTGTTTACAATAGAAGTCAGCACTGGTCTCAACAGTATTCTGGTCTTCACAGGCATTACAAATATAGTCCTTCACTTCATTAGAACTGCACTCAACTGAAGACTGAGAACTTGTTGCCATTTTGTAGATTAACTAGTTTTAACAAAGTCACTTTCTGACACTATAATTACAAACAAATCTGCATCAGTATAAAAACATATGATACATACATAAATATTATATACTATTTATATTAGATCAACAATTACCACTTATAACATGACTCAGAAAATATTATTTGAACTTGTCCAACGTATAATTCTAAAATCTCTTTGCTGCACAGTTTTGTGAGACTAGTGACCAGCCTCACTACGTCATGATGTAAACTGTCACGTGAGAACATGTACAGTGTTAGTTTACTTTAAACCTACTGGAATGAAATTGTAAGAAGTGCATTCAATAAAATGCTAATTTAAACTGACTTAAAGCACAGAATACATATAGTACAAATGACTGCCCAGGTTAACAAGAATGTTACATTTCATTTAAAACTAATTTCAGATGGGCTATGTTATGACATTTGAACTTAAATTGTGGCTTTGGCATGGGCCTTATAAAGAATACCTTTTAAACAATACAATATAGTCACTACTTATAAAGAATGTAAAATTATGCCTATGCTAGCCAAACTTATTTAAAGGGACCTTTTCATGTTTCGTTTAATTTACTAAATTAAAAAAAAATGTTTCAGTTTCACAAATTTTCGTTGTAGTTATGATATGTGTGAGGAAACAGTAATACTGAACATTTACTGTGCTCTAAAATATCCATGAAATGCATCTTTGACGATTTAAAAACGTGAACATTATAAAGCATTGCAACGCAAAACAATTGAATAATTTGTGGAGTTCTGCTGCTGTCGTTATATTTTGTGAAACTACAAGGACTGCTCATATAAAGTTTGGAATAAATCAATCTTTATATATAGTATGAGCACGGATGGCAGAGTGGTCTAAGCGATATACGTTTACTCCAGGGGTCAGTGATTCGAGCCGATTTGAGAAGTACTTTTTTCTTTCGATAATATTTTTTACTAGAGCTTTTTAGATCAAATGTTTACATTTATCAATATAAAGCATTTAATGACAAATATCAATGCCGTACATGCACACATCTTTGAAAAGGTCCCTCTTAAGGACAAAGTTTTATGGATTGGTTTCTTATATTTTACATATGATCTTGGACAGTGAACCTTGGACCTAGGGGCCTGGTTCTTGCACTTTATACTCTTTCAAACCATATTTGTAACTTCTACCAAATAATTAGAAAATCTATCTTATTGCAGTGGACAAAGTGTTTTCTTTATGTCTCCTTCAGAGTTCATATGATAACAAGAATATGTTTGTCAGAAACACTATGTACCCTTCTGCGCCGCTTTGAAGCTATATATTTGGCATTTGACCTTGAAGGATGACCTTGATCTTTCACCACTCACAATGTGCAGCTCTATGAGATACACATGCATGCCAAATTTCAAGTTGCTATCTTCAATATTGCAAAAAGTTATGGCAAATGTTAAAGTTTGACGCAAACACACAAACAAACACACAAACAAACCAACAGACAGGGTAAAAGCAATAAGTCGCCCACTTTAATGGTGGGGGACATACAAAGTTTGTACAAATAACACCAACAAACCTCTTTTTAGATTAGTTGAAAGTATAGCAAGTAGGATTACACTTGTTTTATTTAAACCATGAAGATAAATTAAAACAAGGGCTGTTTGTAAAACATGCATGCCCCCCCATATGGGCTGTCAGTTGTAGTGGCAGCCATTGTGTGAATACGTTTTTGTCACTGTGACCTTGACCTTTGACCTAATGTAAGTTATCATCCGGAAACCATTGTACTATTTCGAGTCACTGTGACCTTGACCTTTGACCTAGTGACGTGAAAATCGATAGGGGTCATCTGCGAATCATGATCAATGTACCTATGAAGTTTCATGATCCTAGGCCCAAGCGTTCTTGAGTTATCATACGGAAACCACCTGGTGGACGGACCGACCGACAGACTGACGGACCGACAGACCAACATATGCAAAGCAATATACCCCCTCTTCTTCCAAGGGGGGCATAAAAAATTGGGGGGGGGGGGGGGGTTTGGGGTTAGAGGGGGGTAATAATGTGGGGTGGGGTCATTTATTAGATGTTTATAAAAAATGGGGGTGGTGGCGGGGTGGGGGGGGTAGGGGGGAGTGAGAGGGAGGTATAATGTGGGGTGTGGTAATTAATTTGATGTTTAAAAAAAAAATTGGGGGGGGGTGGGGGGTGGGGGGGGGGGGGGTGGGGGGGGTAGGGGGGAGTGAGAGGGGGGTATAATGTGGGGTTGTGGAAATTTATTAGGGGGGAAGGGTGGGGGTGAGGGGTAGGGGGGGGGGTGAGAGGGGAATAATGTGCGGTGTGGTAAATTATAAGATGTTTAAAAAAATTGGGGAGTTGGGGGTGGGGGGGGGGTAGGGGGGGTGGGGGTATAATGTGGGGTGGGGTAATTTATTACATGTTTAAAAAAATGTTGAGGGGGTGGGGGGGTAGGGGAGGGTGGGGGTTAGGGGGTGAGAGGGGGATATAATGTGGGGGGTGTGGTAATTTATAAGATGTTTAAATAAAACAATTCATATTTTAGGTTACTATATGCACACTGCCCTGCGTTTGATATGTTAGGTTATTATATACACACTGCCGTGCGTTTGATATGTTAGGTAACTATATATACACACTACCGTGCGTTTGATATGTAAGGTTACTATAAAAACTGCCGTGTGTTTGATATGTTAGGGTTACTATATAAACACTGCCATGCGTTTGATATGTAAGGTTACTTTATACACACTGCCATGCGTTTGATATGTTAGGTTACTATATAAACACTGCCATGCGTTTGATATGTTAGGTTACTTTATACACACTGCATTGTGTTTGATATGTTAGGTTACTATATACACACTGCCGTGCGTTTGATATGTTAGGTTAATATATACTCACTGCATTGCCTTTGATATGTTAGGTTACACTGCAGTACACATATGTTAGGTTACTATATACACACTGCCGTACGTTTGATATGTTAGGTTACTATATACACACTGCCGTGTGTTTGATATGTTAGGTTACTATATACACACTGCCGTGTGTTTGATGTGTTAGGTTAATATATACTCACTGCATTGCGTTTGATATGTTAGGTTTCACTGCAGTACACATATGTTAGGTTACTATATACACACTGCCGTATGTTTGATTTGTTAGGTTACTATATACACACTACCATGCGTTTGATATGCTTTTGTTTTGATATGTAGTTAAAGCGATAATAGAAGTGGTTTGAAGTGGTACCCAATCTTATCTTCATACAGTTCAAACGACTTGGTCGTAACGCATGCAAAAAAATGAAAGCAACCGTTGTAACAGCTATGTACAGAACTATTCACAAACAGAATCAACAAAATGTACCTCTCCAAATAGGGCTCTTATAATGCCCCTCCATCCAAAGATAATTGTTTATGAGGTCAACATAAAGTTACAGTTCTTTTGAGACGAGAAACAAAGTAGTCTATAATGTGATAAAGCTGAAACACTTTTTTGTTCTGAACAGCAAGAAATAAACTCTGTGTCTTATTAAACCCCCTTTATGTGGCTGGCTATTAATTATTTTATTCTGGGGGGAGCCCTTACAATGATGTTTGATAGTGACTGGGTTTGTTAACATAACAATGTTGGTTCGTGTTCGGAAAATTCTGGAAAAGATATGTAGTTTCGTCTTATTCTTAATTTATTTAACTTCATTTTTATCAGGAAACATAAACATATTAAATCTTAACCCTTGCATTTGTAGAGGGAGATGTATTAAATGTTTTGCTATTTATTTCAATACTACGCTTTAGTGACCTCCATATGCAGAGAAGCATATTGCTTTTAATAATTTTGAACACTTATTGACCTCTTATTGAAAAAAATTGACTTTACTTGATGGACATTGTCCTTTGGTTTTACACTCTGTATTAGTCTTATTTCTGTCATGTTTAAATCCATCCATGCTTCATAACAAGGTTATAATCCAGACAATACCTTGACTTCAACCTTTCAAAGGGCATTGGTTAATATGTGCAAGTCGCTCTGTCTAACAACACTGGTAAATCATGCAAACTAATTTGAGAATATACATGTATTAAGGCTGCATAAACTGTTGCTGCAAACAAAGGGGATATGTGTAGATTAAATCCATTTGACCTTTGACCGTGACTTTGGTCCTGGACATAGGGACCTGTTATTTGCAAGTTCACCACAGATATTTTTAGATACATCATGCTGATAAAATATAACGAACACTTATCCAACAGTCCACGCGCCATTCATAATATTCTAGCCAGAGCAGCTGATACTATGCCCTGGTTTCCAAACACCATTATACCCAGCCTGATACTATGCCCTGTTTCCAAAACCACCATATTACCAGCTGATACTGTGCCCTGTTTCCAAACACCATATACCAGACTGATAACTTAGCCCTGTTTCCAACACCAATATACCAGCCTGATTACTATGCCCCCTGTTTCCTAACGCCATATACCAGCCTGTACGATGCCCGTTTCCAAAGCCATATACCAGCCTGATACTATGACCCTGTTTCCAAACGCCCATATTACCAGCCCTGATTACCATATGCCCTGTTTCCAAAACACCAATTACCAGCCTGATACTATGCCCCTCGGACTTCCAAACACCATATACCAGCCTGATACTATTGCCCTGTTTCCATAACCACCATATTACCAGCCTGATACTTATTCCCTGTTTCCAAACACCATATACCAGCCTGATACTATGCCCTGTTTCCAAACGCCATATACCAGCCTGATACTATGCCCTGTTTCCAAACGCCATATACCAGCCTGATACTATGCCCTGTTTCCAAACACCATATACCAGCCTGATACTATGCCCTGTTTCCAAACACCATATACCAGCCTGATACTATGCCCTGTTTCCAAACACCATATACCAGCCTGATACTATGCCCTGTTCCTAACGCCATATACCAGCCTGATACTATGCCCTGTTTCCAAACGCCATATACCAGCCTGATACTATGCCCTGTTTCCAAACACCATATACCAGCCTGATACTATGCCCTGTTTCCAACGCCATATACCAGCCTGATACTATGCCCTGTTTCCAAACACCATATACCAGCCTGATACTATGCCCTGTTTCCAAACACCATATACCAGCCTGATACTATGCCCTGTTCCAAACGCCATATACACATCTTTATCCTTAACTGATGCCCACATTTCAGCTGCTTTTACAAATGGTGTAGGTCTAAATAGTGAAAACATTTATCAGTAGCTCTTGTTATTTGATTGCACCAGAGATGTGCGAATTATTTACTATGCTTATTAACTGCTAAATGCATGTCTTAGAATTAATATAGCAATATGCCAGGACCAATGCTGACCTTGTTCTATATGCAACTAAAATGCCTGCTATAATTTGGACCAACGTAATGTTAAGCCAGTTCAATAAGAATAGGGGAATTCACCTCTTATATCGTGGATATGCATATATTGACATATGATGCTCACAATTTGTATGCAGGTATATACCAGTACTTCTTGGCATGAAGGTGGGGGAGGAACACAGCCAGCCATGAAGCATGTGAACTTGAATATACATTTAGTCAACTTAAATTACTTGCATTAGCATTTTGTGGGGATTGATTCACACAGTGCTTATTTCACCATTTTGGGAATAGGCCCCGGTTCCTTTGGATTGGGAAAACTAGCGGCCATTTAGACTAAAATTGGGAAAATAGTGTTGATTTGTGTTTTTGCTATAAAATGTGTGGGTTTAATTGAAATCTAAAAAATAATAAATTTTTTTTGGAAAACCTTCGATTATCAGTTTTTCCATGTTGAATGAGTCAGATACAGGACTCGATTTTGAATGAAAAAAAACACTGGACACATTGAATCTTTCCAAACAAACCACAGTTGTTGATTTTATACACTCTTTGTTTCATGGATCGGGGCCAATTCCCTTGATATACAGTATAATAATTAAGTGTAGGGTAATAATTAAAAGGTAGTAATAAGTGTAGGGTAATTGTGTTAATGGATTGCAATTCTCCTCATTGATATCTACACACACATAACGTTTCATATTCCAAATCTTATAGCCTATATGAGATATAGCCTTAACAAGAGCTGTGTTTGTGAAACACAATGCCCCCACTGCGCGGCTTTCAAGCCATATATTTGACATTTGGCCTTAGAGGATGACAGTTGACCTTTCACTACACAAATGTGCAGCTTCATGAGATACACATGCATACCTAATATCAAGTTGCCATCATCAAAATCGCAACAGTTATGACCAAGGTTAAAGTTTTGGGACAGACACACACATCATACCAGGACAGACAAACACTATTATAGACAGACGCATACAATGACAGACAGACAGACAGGCCATATCCCGATCATTCGATCCGAGGCATAAACAGTTTCTTTGATTGGCATTTTGTTTGCAGATCACCAAATTTTAGGGGATTATTTCTATATAAGTCTTTCAGTTAAAGATCCATGTTACAATAGCACATGTCAGAACAGAGGAGAGTGTACTGGTTTCCACGGCAAAGATAAAGTATTTTTACGGATGGGTGGTGGGACAATTCTGTGAGATAGGTATACATTTGCAGAAACAAATATTGCTTTAAATGGTATTACCCGCTTGATATATTTTTACTCAGATTGTTGTTAATTAATTTAAATGAGCCGTGCTCTGTGAAAAACGGGTTTAATGCATGTGCTGTAAGTGGTTCGTTCCAAGATTAGCCTGTGCAGTCCCCACAGGCTAATCAGGGACGAAACTTTCCGCCCCTCTAAACTAGATTTTTGCAAAGAAGACTACTCTCTGTAAACCAAAACATACCATAAAATGACAAGTTCTCATCTTTGATAGCCTGTGCAGACTGCACAGGCTTATACAGGGTTACCACTTTACGCACACGCATTAAAACCATTTTCACAGAGCATGGCTCATTCTAAGTAAATGTGAATAGTTTTATTCTAAGTAAAATTAAAAGTGAATTATTAAATAAAGCTATCGCAGTTTAATTTGAAAATATGTATGACAAACAATGTGTTTGTGAAACACTATGTCCCCATATATTTGACCTTTGATCTTGAAGAATGACCTTTACCTTGACCTTCACCTCTCAAAATGTGCAGCTCCATGAGATACACATGCATGCCAAATATCAAGTTGCTATCTTCAATATTGCAAAAGTTATGACCAATATTATAGTTTTGGGATGACAGAGTGACATAATGACAGAGTGACAGAATGACAGACAGACAGGTCATTAACAATATACCTGATCAATGATCCGGGGACATAACAACAACAAAGGGCAATAACTCTTAAAAAAGTGCAGGGTTATGGTTCTTGTGCATTGCACATCTTCCCATTAATTTCTACACAACCATGAAGTTTCATGTTTAAATCTTGTAGCATATCTGAGATATAGCCCTGAAAAGTTATATCCCAAAACAACAAACACTTTTCACTATCAATAGACCATCTGTCTATAATCTTCCGTGTTAAGAAGAACACTCACTGTTCTCAAGCACTGGTTTAAGTGTGTGGTTATGACTTGGTATTAAAAACTTCCTTGTGCAGTATTTAGAGGTTGAATATTAAATTACAAGAATGTAATTTGACCATACAAATTGTTCAATTAAAACTTCCAATAGCATTTGCATCGTCTGTGCTCTAAACTTCGAAATGGTGTTGTAAGTCTGAGAAACATCACACACTTAATAATGTAGTACAGTGACCCCGCGTTTATCCAGACACGTCTGTTCTGGTAGAAATTTTCTAATAAACAAATCTTCCGGATTATCGAACCAGTGCCTTTTCGAGAGTTAAATATTTTACCTTATGACATAAACCTTATGTTTATGTACATTTACATACTTATTTCGCATCAAAAATGATATTTTCTTGTTACGCAGACATTTATTTGTTGAATGAAAACAATAATTGAAGTAGAGCTTTGTCACAGATGTGACGTATTCCCCACGTGCCGCATTGACACAGACTATTTTGCATGTTGTCTTCACAAAACAAGAGAAACTAATTTATGGTGATTTTTAAGAATTATTATGCCATTATCATTTATAGCCATTTTGATTTTGAACTCTTGAATTCTTCACATGACACACAGTCCAATGACTGTGAACAAAATTAATGTACAGAGTCATTTTAAAATCTCACAATGAATGACATTATATACTTATGGCACAGACAAGCTCATTTATGTCCATTTGTTACCTTTGAACTCAAAGTATGACCTACACCTTGGATATATCGACGTAATTCGTTCGCTTGACACACCGTCCAATGATGGTGAACAAAAGAGCCAAATGATTTTAAAAACTCACATAAATGACATAGTTATGGACCCAAGCTCATTTATGGCTATTTTTTACCTTTGAACTCAAAGTGTGACCTTGACCTTGGAGATATCAACGTAATTCTTTCGCGCGACACACCCATACAATGATGGTGATAAAATGTGCCAAATGATTTTAAATTCTCAAAATGAACAACATAGTTATGGCAAGGACAAGCTCATTTATTGCCATATTTGACCTTTGAACTTTAAGTGTGACCTTGACCTTGGAGATATCGACGTAATTCTTTGGCACAACACACTGTCCAATGATGGTGAACAAATGTGTCAAATGATTTTAAAATCTCACAATGAATGACATAAGAGTTATGGCCCGGACAAGCATTTGACCTTTGAACTCCAAGTGTGACCTTGACCTTTGAGATATCAACATACTTTTTTCACACGCCACAAGTACCAAGTCATTTTAAAATCTAACGATAAATAACATAGTTATGGTCCGGACAAACTTTCAGTTTTAAAACACACTAAGTGACCCCCGTGACCTAGTTTTTACTGGCATGACCCATATTCAAACTTGACCTTCACATCATCTAGATACAACTTCTGACCAAGTTTGGTGAAGATCAGATGAAATTTCAGGACAGACCGACAGACCGACCGACGACGGACAGACCGACAAAGTGACTCCTATATAGCCCCCATTACCAATGGTAATTGGCGTACATAAAATGTTTGTAAAACAATATATACTAAAAGTGTAACCGAAATTGTACATTACACACATCAAGGGTGTTGAAGGCAAATGACAATAAAATATAAACTGCGAAATGATTTAAATAGCGACACGTAATGTTGATGTGTTTTAAAACGGATTGCTTAAATAATCCTAGCACAACTTTTCACACCGATGACGGTCTGATTGTAATCAGCGTCTTAATTGGTCGCGTGTTCAGCTCATTAAAGACCTTTAAGAATATCATTGTATCATTTAAGATGCATTGTGTAATGCCGACATCAATAATAGTTTTAAGTCGGAGTCGAATCATGTTTAGTCACGCCTTTTAGCTTTAGCGCCTAAACACAATAATATTTCACACTCGGTGAGCGAGCTTTTGTTAAACGATGGGATAGCAATTAAGCCTAAAACGACAATACTTCGAGAGCCTCGGTGATTGCGCTTTTATTTATACGGCGGGTGGGCGATTAAGCCCCCATGTTGGGAAGCATCCCTATTAACGAGACATAATACAGCTAAATACACAGATCGGTGTCGCAAATTCCCAAGATTCCGGACATAACGGGGCAAAATATTGCATAATAAATCCGTTCCCCTTGACTTACGTCTGCATCACGAGATTCCGGACTATCGAGATCTGGATAAACCGGGGTCACGGGGTGTCACTGTATTATATTAATGCAAATGTGGAAAGTGAAAGTAAAAGCACAACAATGATAATATTAACAAAATAGATTCATTAAATTGATTCTAAATACTCTAAATTAAGTATTGCTTACAGTCCTTATCATATAAGAAAAACAAGAATATAAGTAAAACTTATCAATGCTCCCCAATAATGCTCTATTATGGGTTTATTTTAAGAATGAGTTCCAGATAAGGCAATATATGTGCAAATCAATGAGCCAGAACAATTAGTTATATCTGCATTGAGAAAAATTGTAAAGGAAAAACCTGACAATATGCACAAGTCCACCCTAACAGGACACTGTGATCAGTTTCACCATATAGGAATCATGATCAAGTTTCTGAGATATTTGTGTAGAGTATTTAAGAAAACATTATGCACAAATTATACATATCAGATTATAAACAAGACCTTCAGATGACAGCGCGCTCTACTATTCGAGTGCATGACAGTATAACATAAGCCAGCATGAAGAAATTGTTTATATTCAATAATTTATAATGGAAGATCTTCAAAAGTAAAAAAAGGAAAACAAAAAATTGGGGGGGGGGGGGGGGCGGGGGGTAGGGGGGGTGGAGGGGGGGGGGGTGATGAGGGGGGTTAATGTGGGGTGTGGGGCATTATTGGACGATCTTTCAAAAATAAAAAAAATGTTGTTTTTTTTTTGGCGGGTGGGGTAGGGGGGTTGAGAAGGGGGTATAATGTGGGGTGGGGTCATTTATAAATCTTTCAAAAATAAAAAAAGGAAAAAAAATGGGGCGGGATGGAAGGTGAGGGGAGGGAGGCAGGGATTCTGGGGTTGGGGCGTGGGGTATTGTTGGGTGGAATCATTGTGTTATTCAGGTTAGTGTTGTTTTGTCAAAGTATTAATAAAATCTGATCATAAATAAAGAAGTTAAGGCAATTAATTTAAGCAAATGTTAAATTATCTAAGTATAAAAGAGGCCATAATTCTGTAAAAATGCTTGAAACAGTTGTCTGCTCTTGTTTATAGGTTGGGGTCATGTTAGTAAACAAGTATGCAAAATGCAATATGTCAAGGACAAAGGAAATATTGGGGTGGTAGTGCGCAAACTTTAACAAGATTATCAAAAATATGCATATTCTTAGTATAAAAGGGCAATAATTATGTCAAATGCTTGATACAGTCGTCTGCTCTTGTTTATAGGTTGGGGTCATGTTGGTAAATAAGTATGCAAAATATGAAAGCAATATGTCAAGGGACATTGAAAATATTTGGGGTAGTACGAAAACTTTAACATTTGCACGCAAACGCCAACGCGAACGCTAACGCCAACGCTGGGTGAGTAGGATAGCTCCACTATATATTTTCATATATAATAGTCGAGCTAAAAAGCATTAATAATACAAACAAGGGACACGCACAGAAATCAGGTATTCCAAATTTAATGCATTTTTCAATCAATGTTATAATATTTAAATCATATAAATAGTATTTAATAATCTATCAGATTAATTGAGTGTCTGTATTATTGGCTGATGTTTTAGCCATTATATTTGTTCATTGATTTATTCTAAATATATATGTATATTCAACATGTACAATTTAAAAACTTGCACTTCCGACCAGCATACACTTTTCATTTGGGAAGCGTACTGATAGCAAGCATTAAAAGAGTCGGGAATCAGTACTGAGATGTAAGCTGGGGAGGCGTAGTAATGAGTAGTAAGCATGATGAAGAGACACATTGGAAAACCCATGATAATTTCGGAATCAGTACTGAGCAGTAAGCATGAAAAAACCAGAGAATCAGTACTGAGTAGTAAGCATGAACGCCCCACCACTGAAAACATGAGAATATCGGGATCAATCAGTACCGAGTAGTAAGAATGAAAGAACCTCTATGGATAACCATGAGAATATCGGTAGTCAGTACGTAGTAGTAAGCTTGAAAGAGCCGGGAATCAGAACTGAGTAGTAAACATGGAAGAGCCGGGAAATAGTACTGAGTGGAAAGCAGGGTATTCAGTTACTGAGTAGTAAGCAGGAAATCAGTACTGAGTAGTAAGCATGAAAAGAGCGGGCGGGCATCAGTACCGTAGTATGCATGAAAGAGCCGGGAAAGAGCCGGGACAATCGTATGAGTATAAGCATGAAAGGCGGGGAATCAGTATTGAGTTGTTAAAGGGAATCAGTACTGAGTTGTAAGCAGGGACTCAGTACTGAGTAGTGCGCATGAAATAACCAAAAGGGAAAGCCATGAGAATATCGGGAAGCATACTGAGTAGTCAGCATGAAAGAGCGGGAATCAGAACTGAGTAGTAAGCATGAAAGAAAGAGCACACAATGGAAACCCATGAGAATATTGGTATGCCATGGTTGAGAAGACAGACCATCAAGGGGTTAATTTGGTAAACATGTTCCTTCTAGAATGCACTTTTTTT